>NW_027069226.1:57500-95372 GCF_037157495.1 Lathamus discolor | reverse complement strand
TGGGTCTCTATAGGGTCTCTAGTGTCTCTCTAGGGTCTCTATAGGGTCTCTAGGGTCTCTCTAGGGTCTCTATAGGGTCTCTAGGGTCTCTCTAGGGTCTCAATAGGGTCTCTAGTGTCTCTATAGGGTCTCTATAGGGTCCCTAGGGTCTCTATAGGGTCTCTATAGGGTTCCTAGGGTCTCTATAGGGTCTCTATAGGGTCTCTAGGGTCTCTCTAGGGTGTCTATAGGGTCTCTAGGGTCTCTATAGGGTCTCTATAGGGTTCCTAGGGTCTCTATAGGGTCCCTAGGGTCTCTATAGGGTCTCTAGGGTCTCTATAGGGTCTCTGTAGGGTCTCTAGGGTCTCTATAGTGTCTCTATAGGGTCCCTAGGGTCTCTATAGGGTCTCAATAGGGTCTCTAGTGTCACTATAGGGTCTCTATAGGGTCCCTAGGGTCTCTATAGGGTCTCTATAGGGTTCCTAGGGTCTCTATAGGGTCTCTATAGGGTCTCTAGGGTCTCTATAGGGTCTCTATAGGGTCCCTAGGGTCTCTATAGGGTCTCTATAGGGTTCCAAGGGTCTCTATAGGTTCCCTAGGGAGTCTATAGGGTCTCTAGGGTCTCTATAGGGTCTCTATAGGGTCTCTAGTGTCTCTATAGGGTCTCTATAGGGTCCCTAGGGTCTCTATTGGGTCTCTAAGGTCTCTCTAGGGTCTCTATAGGGTCTCTATAGGGTCTCTAGTGTCTCTATAGGGTCTCTATAGGGTCCCTAGGGTCTCTATAGGGTCTCTATAGGATCCCTAGGGTCTCTATAGGGTCTCTATAGGGTTCCTAGGGTCTCTATAGGTTCCCTAGGGTCTCTATAGGGTCTCTATAGGGTCTCTAGGGTCTCTATAGGGTCTCTATAGGGTCCCTAGGGTCTCTATAGGGTCTCTATAGGATCCCTAGGGTCTCTATAGGGTCTCTATAGGTTCCCTAGGGTCTCTATAGGTTCTCTAGGGTCTCTCTAGGGTCTCTATAGGGTCTCTAGGGTCTCTATAGGGTCTCTATAGGATCCCTAGGGTCTCTATAGGGTCTCTATAGGGTTCCTAGGGTCTCTATAGGGTCTCTAGGGTCTCTATAGGGTCTCTATAGGGTCTCTAGTGTCTCTATAGGGTCTCTATAGGGTCCCTAGGGTCTCTATAGGGTCTCTATAGGGTTCCTAGGGTCTCTATAGGGTCTCTATAGGGTCTCTAGGGTCTCTATAGGGTCTCTATAGGGTCCCTAGGGTCTCTATAGGGTCTCTATAGGGTTCCAAGTGCCTCTATAGGTTCCCTAGGGAGTCTATAGGGTTCCTAGTGTCTCTATAGGGTCTCTATAGGGTCTCTAGTGTCTCTATAGGGTCTCTATAGGTTCCCTAGGGTCACTATAGGGTCTCTATAGGGTTCCTAGGGTCTCTATAGGGTCCCTAGGGTCTCTATAGGGTCTCTAAGGTCTCTCTAGGGTCTCTATAGGGTCTCTAAGATCTCTCTAGGGTCTCTATAGGGTCTCTAGGGTCTCTCTAGGGTCTCTATAGGGTCTCTAGGGTCTCTATAGGGTCTCTATAGGGTCTCTAGGGTCTCTATACGGTCTCTATAGATTTCCTAGGGTCTCTATAGTGTCTCTATAGGGTCTCTAGTGTCTCTATAGGGTCTCTATAGGGTCCCTAGGGTCTCCATAGGGTCTCTATAGGGTCTCTATAGCGTTCCTAGGGTCTCTATAGGGTCCCTAGGGTCTCTATAGGGTCTCTAGGGTCACTATAGGGACTGTATAGGGTCCCTAGGGTCTCTATAGGGTCTCTATAGGGTTCCTAGGGTTTCTATAGATTCCCTAGGGTCTCTCTAGGGTCTCTAGGGCCTCTATAGGTTCTCTATAGGGCCTCTAGTGTCTCCATAGGGTCTCTATAGGGTCCCTAGGGTCTCTATAGTGTCTCTAGGGTCTCTCTAGGGTCTCTATAGGGTCTCTAGGGTCTCTCTAGGGTCTCTATAGGGCCTCTAGGGTCTCAATACGGTCTCTCTAGGGTTCCTAGGGTCTCTATAGGGTCCCTAGGGTCTCTATAGGGTCTCTCTAGGGTCTCTATAGGGTCTCTATAGGGTCTCTATAGGGTTCCTAGGGTCTCTATAGGGTCCCTAGGGTCTCTATAGGGTCTCTATAGGATCCCAAGGGTCTCTATAGGGTCTCTATAGGGTTCCTAGGGTCTCTATAGGTTCCCTAGGGTCTCTATAGGGTCTCTATAGGGTCTCTAGGGTCTCTATAAGGTCTCTATAGGGTCCCTAGGGTCTCTATAGGGTCTCTATAGGATCCCTAGGGTCTCTATAGGGTCTCTATAGGTTCCCTAGGGTCTCTATAGGTTCTCTAGGGTCTCTCTAGGGTCTCTCTAGGGTCTCTAGGGTCTCTATAGGGTCTCTATAGGATCCCTAGGGTCTCTATAGGGTCTCTATAGGGTTCCTAGGGTCTCTATAGGTTCCCTAGGGTCTCTATAGGGTCTCTAGGGTCTCTATAGGGTCTCTATAGGGTCTCTACGGTCTCTATAGGGTCTCTATAGGGTCTCTAGGGTCTCTATACGGTCTCTATATGGTCTCTAGGGTCTCTATAGGGTCTCTATAGGGTCTCTAGGGTCTCTATAGTGTCTCTATAGGGTCCCTAGGGTCTCTATAGGGTCTCTATAGGGTTCCTAGAGTCTCTATAGGGTCCCTAGGGTCTCTATAGGGTCTCTAGGGTCTCTCTAGGGTCTCTATAGGGTCTCTATATGGTTCCTAGGGTCTCTATATGGTCTCTATAGGGTCTCAATAGGGTCCCTAGGGTCTCTATAGGGTCTCTATAGGGTCTCTATAGGGTTCCTAGGGTCTCTATAGGGTCCCTAGGGTCTCTATAGGGTCTCTATAGGATCCCTAGGGTCTCTATAGGGTCTCTATAGGGTTCCTAGGGTCTCTGTAGGTTCCCTAGGGTCTCTATAGGATCTCTATAGGGTCTCTAGGGTCTCTATAGGGTCCCTAGGGTCTCTATAGGGTCTCTAGGGTCACTATAGGGACTCTATAGGGTCCCTAGGGTCTCTATAGGGTCTCTATAGGGTTCCTAGGGTCTCTATAGGTTCCCTAGGGTCTCTATAGGGTCCCTAGGGCCTCTATAGGGTCTCTATAGGGCCTCTAGTGTCTCTATAGGGTCTCTATAGGGTCCCTAGTGTCTCTATAGGGTCTCTATAGGGTCCCTAGGGTCTCTATAGGGTCTCTAGTGTCTCTCTAGGGTCTCTATAGGGTCTCTAGGGTCTCTCTAGGGTCTCTATAGGGTCTCTAGGGTCTCTCTAGGGTCTCAATAGGGTCTCTAGTGTCTCTATAGGGTCTCTATAGGGTCCCTAGGGTCTCTATAGGGTCTCTATAGGGTTCCTAGGGTCTCTATAGGGTCTCTATAGGGTCTCTAGGGTCTCTCTAGGGTGTCTATAGGGTCTCTAGGGTCTCTATAGGGTCTCTATAGGGTTCCTAGGGTCTCTATAGGGTCCCTAGGGTCTCTATAGGGTCTCTAGGGTCTCTATAGGGTCTCTATAGGGTCTCTAGGGTCTCTATAGTGTCTCTATAGGGTCCCTAGGTTCTCTATAGGGTCTCTATAGGGTCTCTAGTGTCTCTATAGGGTCTCTATAGGGTCCCTAGGGTCTCTATAGGGTCTCTATAGGGTTCCTAGGGTCTCTATAGGGTCTCTATAGGGTCTCTAGGGTCTCTATAGGGTCTCTATAGGGTCCCTAGGGTCTCTATAGGGTCTCTATAGGGTTCCAAGGGTCTCTATAGGTTCCCTAGGGAGTCTATAGGGTCTCTAGGGTCTCTATAGGGTCTCTATAGGGTCTCTAGTGTCTCTATAGGGTCTCTATAGGGTCCCTAGGGTCTCTATTGGGTCTCTAAGGTCTCTCTAGGGTCTCTATAGGGTCTCTAGGGTCTCTCTACGGTCTCTATAGGGTCTCTAGGGTCTCTATAGGGTCTCTATAGGGTCTCTAGGGTCTCTATACGGTCTCTATAGGTTTCCTAGGGTCTCTATAGGGTCTCTATAGGGTCTCTAGTGTCTCTATAGGGTCTCTATAGGGTCCCTAGGGTCTCTATAGGGTCTCTATAGGGTCTCTATAGGGTTCCTAGGGTCTCTATAGGGTCCCTAGGGTCTCTATAGGGTCTCTAGGGTCACTATAGGGACTGTATAGGGTCCCTAGGGTCTCTATAGGGTCTCTATAGGGTTCCTAGGGTTTCTATAGGTTCACTAGGGTCTCTATAGGGTCTCTAGGGCCTCTATAGGGTCTCTATAGGGCCTCTAGTGTCTCTATAGGGTCTCTATAGGGTCCCTAGGGTCTCTATAGGGTCTCTATAGGGTCCCTAGGGTCTCTATAGGGTCTCTAGGGTCTCTCTAGGGTCTCTATAGGGTCTCTAGGGTCTCTCTAGGGTCTCTATAGGGTCTCTAGGGTCTCAATACGGTCTCTATAGGGTTCCTAGGGTCTCTATAGGGTCTCTATAGGGTCTCTAGGGTCTCTCTAGGGTCTCTATAGGGTCTCTAGGGTCTCTATAGGGTCTCTATAGGGTCTCTAGGGTCTCTATACGGTCTCTATATGGTCTGTAGGGTCTCTATAGGGTCTCTATAGGGTCTCTAGGGTCTCTATAGTGTCTCTATAGGGTCCCTAGGGTCTCTATAGGGTCTCTATAGGGTTCCTAGAGTCTCTATAGGGTCCCTAGGGTCTCTATAGGGTCTCTAGGGTCTCTCTAGGGTCTCTATAGGGTCTCTATATGGTTCCTAGGGTCTCTATATGGTCTCTATAGGGTCTCAATAGGGTCTCTAGTGTCTCTATAGGGTCTCTATAGGGTCCCTAGGGTCTCTATAGGGTCTCTCTAGGGTCTCTATAGGGTCTCTATAGGGTCTCTATAGGGTTCCTAGGGTCTCTATAGGGTCCCTAGGGTCTCTATAGGGTCTCTATAGGATCCCTAGGGTCTCTATAGGGTCTCTATAGGGTTCCTAGGGTCTCTATAGGTTCCCTAGGGTCTCTATAGGGTCTCTATAGGGTCTCTAGGGTCTCTATAAGGTCTCTATAGGGTCCCTAGGGTCTCTATAGGGTCTCTATAGGATCCCTAGGGTCTCTATAGGGTCTCTATAGGTTCCCTAGGGTCTCTATAGGTTCTCTAGGGTCTCTCTAGGGTCTCTCTAGGGTCTCTAGGGTCTCTATAGGGTCTCTATATGATCCCTAGGGTCTCTGTAGGGTCTCTATAGGGTTCCTAGGGTCTCTATAGGTTCCCTAGGGTCTCTATAGGGTCTCTAGGGTCTCTATAGGGTCTCTATAGGGTCTCTAGTGTCTCTATAGGGTCTCTATAGGGTCCCTAGGGTCTCTATAGGGTCTCTATAGGGTTCCTAGGGTCTCTATAGGGTCTCTATAGGGTCTCTAGGGTCTCTATAGGGTCTCTATAGTGTCCCTAGGGTCTCTATAGGGTCTCTATAGGGTTCCAAGGGTCTCTATAGGTTCCCTAGGGAGTCTATAGGGTCTCTAGGGTCTCTATAGGGTCTCTATAGGGTCTCTAGTGTCTCTATAGGGTCTCTATAGGGTCCCTAGGGCCTCTATAGGGTCTCTAAGGTCTCTCTAGGGTCTCTATAGGTTCTCTAGGGTCTCTCTAGGGTCTCTGTAGGGTCTCTAGGGTCTCTATAGGGTCTCTATAGGGTCTCTAGGGTCTCTATACGGTCTCTATAGGTTTCCTAGGGTCTCTATAGGGTCTCTATAGGGTCTCTAGTGTCTCTATAGGGTCTCTATAGGGTCCCTAGGGTCTCTATAGGGTCTCTATAGGGTCTCTATAGGGTCCCTAGGGTCTCTATAGGGTCTCTAGGGTCACTATAGTGACTCTATAGGGTCCCTAGGGTCTCTATAGGGTCTCTATAGGGTTTCTAGGGTCTCTATAGGTTCCCTAGGGTCTCTATAGGGTCTCTAGGGCCTCTATAGGGTCTCTATAGGGCCTCTAGTGTCTCTATAGGGTCTCTATAGGGTCCCTAGGGTCTCTATAGGGTCTCTATAGGGTCCCTAGGGTCTCTATAGGGTCTCTAGTGTCTCTCTAGGGTCTCTATAGGGTCTCTAGGGTCTCTCTAGGGTCTCTATAGGGTCTCTAGGGTCTCTCTAGGGTCTCAATAGGGTCTCTAGTGTCTCTATAGGGTCTCTATAGGGTCCCTAGGGTCTCTATAGGGTCTCTATAGGGTTCCTAGGGTCTCTATAGGGTCTCTATAGGGTCTCTAGGGTCTCTCTAGGGTGTCTATAGGGTCTCTAGGGTCTCTATAGGGTCTCTATAGGGTTCCTAGGGTCTCTATAGGGTCCCTAGGGTCTCTATAGGGTCTCTAGGGTCTCTATAGGGTCTCTGTAGGGTCTCTAGGGTCTCTATAGTGTCTCTATAGGGTCCCTAGGGTCTCTATAGGGTCTCAATAGGGTCTCTAGTGTCTCTATAGGGTCTCTATAGGGTCCCTAGGGTCTCTATAGGGTCTCTATAGGGTTCCTAGGGTCTCTATAGTGTCTCTATAGGGTCTCTAGGGTCTCTATAGGGTCTCTATAGGGTCCCTAGGGTCTCTATAGGGTCTCTATAGGGTTCCAAGGGTCTCTATAGGTTCCCTAGGGAGTCTATAGGGTCTCTAGGGTCTCTATAGGGTCTCTATAGGGTCTCTAGTGTCTCTATAGGGTCTCTATAGGGTCCCTAGGGTCTCTATTGGGTCTCTAAGGTCTCTCTAGGGTCTCTATAGGGTCTCTAGGGTCTCTCTAGGGTCTCTATAGGGTCTCTAGGGTCTCTATAGGGTCTCCAGGGTCTCTATAGGGTCTCTATAGGGTCTCTAGTGTCTCTATAGGGTCTCTATAGGGTCCCTAGGGTCTCTATAGGGTCTCTATAGGGTTCCTAGGGTCTCTATAGGGTCTCTATAGGATCCCTAGGGTCTCTCTAGGGTCTCTATAGGGTCTCTAGGGTCTCTATAGGGTCTCTATAGGGTCCCTAGGGTCTCTATAGGGTCTCTATAGGGTTCCTAGGGTCTCTATAGGGTCTCTATAGTGTCTCTAGTGTCTCTATAGGGTCTCTATAGGGTCCCTAGGGTCTCTATAGGGTCTCTATAGGGTCTCCATAGGGTTCCTAGGGTCTCTATAGGGTCCCTAGGGTCTCTATAGGGTCTCTAGTGTCTCTCTAGGGTCTCTGTAGGGTCTCTAGGGTCTCTATAGGGTCTCTATAGGGTCTCTAGGGTCTCTATAGGGTCTCTATAGGGTCCCTAGGGTCTCTATAGGGTCTCTATAGGGTCTCTATAGGGCCTCTAGGGTCTCTATAGGGTCTCTATAGGGTCCCTAGGGTCTCTATAGGGTCTCTATAGGGTTCCTAGGGTCTCTATAGGGTCTCTATAGGGTCTCTATAGGGTCCCTAGGGTCTCTATAGGGTCTCTATAGGGTTCCTAGGGTCTCTATAGGGTCCCTAGGGTCTCTATAGGGTCTCTAGGGTCTCTACAGTGTCTCTATAGGGTCTCTAGTGTCTCTATAGGGTCTCTATAGGGTCCCTAGGGTCTCTATAGGGTCTCTATAGGGTTCCTAGGGTCTCTATAGGGTCCCTAGGGTCTCTATAGGGTCTCTTTAGGGTTCCTAGGGTCTCTATAGGGTCTCTAGGGTCTCTCTAGGGTCTCTATAGGGTCTCTTGGGTCTCTATAGGGTCTCTAGTGTCTCTATAGGATCTCTATAGGGTCCCTAGGGTCTCTATAGGGTCTCTATAGGATCCCTAGGGTCTCTATAGGGTCTCTAGGGTCTCTATAGGGTCTTTATAGGATCCCTAGGGTCCCTATAAGGTCTCTATAGGGTTCCTAGGGTCTCTATAGGGTCCCTAGAGTCTCTATAGGGTCTCTAGGGTCTCTCTAGGGTCTCTGTAGGGTCTCTAGGGTCTCTATAGGGTCTCTATAGGGTCTCTAGGGTCTCTATAGGGTCTCTATAGGGTCCTAGGGTCTCTATAGGGTCTCTATAGGGTCTCTATAGGGCCTCTAGGGTCTCTATAGGGTCTCTATAGGGTCCCTAGGGTCTCTATAGGGTCTCTATAGGGTTCCTAGGGTCTCTATAGGGTCTCTATAGGGTCTCTATAGGGTCCCTAGGGTCTCTATAGGGTCTCTATAGGGTTCCTAGGGTCTCTATAGGGTCCCTAGGGTCTCTATAGGGTCTCTAGGGTCTCTACAGTGTCTCTATAGGGTCTCTAGTGTCTCTATAGGGTCTCTATAGGGTCCCTAGGGTCTCTATAGGGTCTCTATAGGGTTCCTAGGGTCTCTATAGGGTCCCTAGGGTCTCTATAGGGTCTCTTTAGGGTTCCTAGGGTCTCTATAGGGTCTCTAGGGTCTCTCTAGGGTCTCTATAGGGTCTCTTGGGTCTCTATAGGGTCTCGAGTGTCTCTATAGGATCTCTATAGGGTCCCTAGGGTCTCTATAGGGTCTCTATAGGATCCCTAGGGTCTCTATAGGGTCTCTAGGGTCTCTATAGGGTCTTTATAGGATCCCTAGGGTCCCTATAAGGTCTCTATAGGGTTCCTAGGGTCTCTATAGGGTTCCTAGGGTCTCTATAGGGTCCGTAGGGTCTCTATAGGGTCTCTATAGGGTTCCTAGGGTCTCTATAGGGTCTCTAGGGTCTCTCTAGGGTCTCTATAGGTTCCCTAGCGACTCTATAGGGTTCCTAGGGTCTCTATAGGGTCTCTATAGGGTCTCTAGTGTCTCTATAGTGTCTCTATAGGGTCCCTAGGGTCTCTATAGGGTCTCTATAGGGTTCCTAGGGTCTCTATAGGGTCCCTAGGGTCTCTATAGTGTCTCTATAGGGTCTCTATAGGGTCCCTAGGGTCTCTGTAGGGTCTCTATAGGGTCTCTATAGGGTTTTTAGGGTCTCTATAGGGCCCCTAGGGTCTCTATAGGGTCTCTAGGGTCACTATAGGGACTCTATAGGGTCCCCAGGGTCTCTATAGGGTCTCTATAGGGTTCCTAGGGTCTCTATAGGTTCCCTAGGGTCTCTATAGGGTCTCTAGGGCCTCTATAGGGTCTCTATAGGGCCTCTAGTGTCTCTATAGGGTCTCTATAGGGTCCCTAGGGTCTCTATAGGGTCTCTATAGGGTCCCTAGGGTCTCTCTAGGGTCTCTAGGGTCTCTCTAGGGTCTCTATAGGGTCTCCAGGGTCTCTATACGGTCTCTATAGGGTTCCTAGGGTCTCTATAGGGTCTCTAGGGCCTCTATAGGGTCTCTATAGGGTCCCTAGGGTCTCTATAGGGTCTCTATAGGGTTCCTAGGGTCTCTATAGGGTCCCTAGGGTCTCTATAGTGTCTCTAGGGTCTCTCTAGGGTCTCTATAGGGTCTCTAGGGTCTCTCTAGGGTCTCTGTAGGGTCTGTAGGGTCTCTATAGGGTCTCTATAGGGTCCCTAGGGTCTCTATAGGGTCTCTATAGGGTCTCTAGTGTCTCTATAGTGTCTCTATAGGGTCCCTAGGGTCTCTATAGGGTCTCTATAGGGTTCCTAGGGTCTCTATAGGGTCCCTAGGGTCTCTATAGGGTCTCTAGGGTCTCTATAGTGTCTCTATAAGGTCTCTAGTGTCTCTATAGGGTCTCTGTATGGTCCCTAGGGTCTCTATAGGGTCTCTATAGGGTTCCTAGGGTCTCTGTAGGGTTCCTAGGGTCTCTATAGGGTCTCTATAGGGTTCCTAGGGTCTCTATAGGGTCTCTAGGGTCTCTCTAGTGTCTCTATAGGGTCTCTTGGGTCTCTATAGGGTCTCTAGTGTCTCTATAGGATCTCTATAGGGTCCCTAGGGTCTCTATAGGGTCTCTATAGGATCCCTAGGGTCTCTATAGGGTCTCTATAGGGTTCCTAGGGTCTCTATAGGTTCCCTAGGGTCTCTATAGGGTCTCCAGGGTCTCTATAGTGTCTCTATAGGGTCCCTAGGGTCTCTATAGGGTCTCTATAGGGTTCCTAGGGTCTCTATAGGGTCTCTATAGGGTCTCTAGGGTCTCTCTAGGGTCTCTATAGGGTCTCTAGGGTCTCTATAGGGTCTCTATAGGGTCCCTAGGGTCTCTATAGGGTCTCTATAGGTTTCCTAGGGTCTCTATAGGGTCTCTATAGGGTCTCTAGTGTCTCTATAGGGTCTCTATAGGGTCCCTAGGGTCTCTATAGGGTCTCTATAGGGTCTCCATAGGGTTCCTAGGGTCTCTATAGGGTCCCTAGGGTCTCTATAGGGTCTCTAGGGTCACTATAGGGACTCTATAGGGTCCCTAGGGTCTCTATAGGGTCTCTATAGGGTTCCTAGGGTCTCTATAGGGTTCCTAGGGTCTCTATAGTGTCTCTATAGGGTCTCTAGTGCCTCTATAGGGTCTCTATAGGGTCCCTAGGGTCTCTATAGGGTCTCTATAGGGTTCCTAGGGTCTCTATAGGGTCCCTAGGGTCTCTATAGTGTCTCTAGGGTCTCTCTAGGGTCTCTATAGGGTCTCTAGGGTCTCTCTAGGGTGTCTATAGGGTCTCTAGGGTCTCTATAGGGTCTCTATAGGGTTCCTAGGGTCTCTATAGGGTCCCTCGGGTCTCTATAGGGTCTCTAGGGTCTCTCTAGGGTCTCTGTAGGGTCTCTAGGGTCTCTCTAGGGTCTCTATAGGGTCTCCAGGGTCTCTATAGGGTCTCTATAGGGTCTCTAGGGTCTCTATAGGGTCTCTATAGAGTCTCTAGGGTCTCTATAGGGTCTCTATAGGGTCTCTAGTGTCTCTATAGTGTCTCTATAGGGTCTCTAGTGTCTCTATTGGGTCTCTATAGGGTCCCTAGGGTCTCTATAGGGTCTCTGTAGGGTCTCTAGGGTCTCTCTAGGGTCTCTATAGGGTCCCTGGGGTCTCTATAGGGTCACTATAGGGTTCAAGGGTCTCTATAGGGTCCCTAGGGTCTCTATAGGGTCTCTATAGGGTTCCTAGGGTCTCTATAGGGTCTCTAGGGTCTCTCTAGGGTCTCTATAGGGTCTCTTGGGTCTCTATAGGGTCTCTATAGGGTCCCTAGGGTCTCTATAGGGTCTCTATAGGGTTCCTAGGGTCTCTATAGGGGTCTCTATAGGATCCCTAGTGTCTCTATAGGGTCTCTATAGGGTTCCTAGGGTCTCTATAGGTTCCCTAGGGTATCTCTAGGGTCTCTGTAGGGTCTCTAGGGCCTCTATAGGGTCTCTATAGGGTCCCTAGGGTCTCTATAGGGTCTCTATAGGGTTCCTAGGGTCTCTATAGGGTCCCTAGGGTCTCTATAGGGTCTCTAGGGTCTCTCTAGGGTCTCTGTAGGGTCTCTAGGGTCTCTCTAGGGTCTCTATAGGGTCTCTAGGGTCTCTATAGGGTCTCTATAGGGTCCCTAGGGTCTCTATAGGGTCTCTATAGTGTCTCTATAGGGTCTCTAGGTTCTCTATAGGGTCTCTATAGGGTCTCTAGGGTCTCTCTAGGGTCTCTCTAGGGTCTCTAGGGTCTCTATAGGGTCTCTATAGGGTCCCTAGGGTCTCTATAGGGTCTCTATATGTTTCCTAGGGTCTCTATAGGGTCTCTATAGGGTCTCTAGTGTTTCTATAGGGTCTCTATAGGGTCCCTAGGGTCTCTATAGGGTCTCTATAGGGTCTCCATAGGGTTCCTAGGGTCTCTATAGGGTCCCTAGGGTCTCTATAGGGTCTCTAGGGTCACTATAGGGACTCTATAGGGTCCCTAGGGTCTCTATAGTGTCTCTATAGGGTTCCTAGGGTCTGTATAGGGTTCCTAGGGTCTCTATAGTGTCTCTATAGGGTCTCTAGGGCCTCTATAGGGTCTCTATAGGGTCCCTAGGGTCTCTATAGGGTCTCTATAGGGTTCCTAGGGTCTCTATAGGGTCCCTAGGGTCTCTATAGTGTCTCTAGGGTCTCTCTAGGGTCTCTATAGGGTCTCTAGGGTCTCTCTAGGGTGTCTATAGGGTCTCTAGGGTCTCTATAGGGTCTCTATAGGGTCCCTAGGGTCTCTATAGGGTCTCTAGGGTCTCTCTAGGGTCTCTGTAGGGTCTCTAGGGTCTCTCTAGGGTCTCTATAGGGTCTCTAGGGTCTCTATAGGGTCTCTATAGGGTCTCTAGGGTCTCTATAGGGTCTCTATAGGGTCCCTAGGGTCTCTATAGGGTCTCTATAGGGTTCCTAGAGTCTCTATAGGGTCCCTAGGGTCTCTATAGTGTCTCTAGGGTCTCTCTAGGGTCTCTATAGGGTCTCTAGGGTCTCTATAGGGTCTCTATAGGGTCCCTAGGGTCTCTATAGGGTCCCTAGGGTCTCTATAGGGTATCTATAGGGTTCCTAGGGTCTCTATATGGTCTCTATAGGGTCTCTATAGGGTCTCTAGTGTCTCTATAGTGTCTCTATAGGGTCTCTAGTGTCTCTATTGGGTCTCTATAGGGTCCCTAGGGTCTCTATAGGGGTCTCTATAGGGTTCCTAGGGTCTCTATAGGGTCCCTAGGGTCTCTGTAGGGTCTCTAGGGTCTCTCTAGGGTCTCTCTAGGGTCTCTGTAGGGTCTCTAGGGTCTCTCTAGGGTCTCTATAGGGTCCCTAGGGTCTCTATAGGGTCTCTATAGGGTTCCTAGGGTCTCTATAGGGTTCCTAGGCTCTCTATAGGGTCTCTATAGGGTTCCTAGGGTCTCTATAGGGTCTCTAGGGTCTCTCTAGGGTCTCTATAGGTCTCTTGGTCTCTATAGGGTCTCTATAGGGTCCCTAGGGTCTCTATAGGGTCTCTATAGGGTGCCTAGGGTCTCTATAGGGTCTCTATAGGATCCCTAGTGTCTCTATAGGGTCTCTATAGGGTTCCTAGGGTCTCTATAGGTTCCCTAGGGTCTCTCTAGGGTCTCTGTAGGGTCTCTAGGGCCTCTATAGGGTCTCTATAGGGTCCCTAGGGTCTCTATAGGGTTCCTAGGGTCTCTATAGGGTCCCTAGGGTCTCTATAGGGTCTCTAGGGTCTCTCTAGGGTCTCTGTAGGGTCTCTAGGGTCTCTCTAGGGTCTCTATAGGGTCTCTAGGGTCTCTATAGGGTCTCTATAGGTTCCCTAGGGTCTCTATAGGGTCTCTATAGGGTCTCTATAGGGTCTCTAGGGTCTCTATAGGGTCTCTATATGGTCCTAGGGTCTCTATAGGGTATCTATAGGGTTCCTAGGGTCTCTATAGGGTCCCTAGGGTCTCTATAGGGTCTCTAGGTTCTCTATAGGGTCTCTATAGGGTCTCTAGTGTCTCTATAGGGTCTCTATAGGGTCCCTAGGGTCTCTATAGGGTCTCTATAGGGTTCGTAGGGTCTCTATAGGGTCCCTAGGGTCTCTATAGGGTCTCTATAGGGTTCCTAGGGTCTCTATAGGGTCTCTAGGGTCTCTCTAGGGTCTCTATAGGGTCTCTTGGGTCTCTATAGGGTCTCTAGTGTCTCTATAGGATCTCTATAGGGTCCCTAGGGTCTCTATAGGGTCTCTATAGGATCCCTAGGGTCTCTATAGGGTCTCTATAGGGTTCCTAGGGTCTCTATAGGTTCCCTAGAATCTCTAGAGTGTCTCTATAGGGTCTCTAGGGTCTCTATAGGGTCTCTATAGGATCCCTAGGGTCTCTATAGGGTCTCTATAGGGTTCCTAGGGTCTCTATAGGGTTCCAAGGGTCTCTATAGGGTCCATAGGGTCTCTATAGGGTCTCTATAGGGTTCCTAGGGTCTCTATAGGGTCTCTAGGGTCTCTCTAGGGTGTCTATATGGTCTCTAGGGTCTCTATAGGGTCTCTATAGGGTCCCTAGGGTCTCTATAGGGTCTCTAGGGTCTCTCTAGGGTCTCTATAGGTTCCCTAGAGTCTCTATAGGGTCTCTATAGGGTCCCTAGGGTCTCTATAGGGTCTCTATAGGGTCTCTATAGGGTCTCTAGGGTCTCTATAGGGTCTCTATAGGGTCCCTAGGGTCTCTATAGGGTCTCTATAGGGTTCCTAGGGTCTCTATAGGGTCCCTAGGGTCTCTATAGGGTCTCTAGGGTCTCTATAGTGTCTCTATAGGGTCTCTAGTGTCTCTATAGGGTCTCTATAGGGTCCCTAGGGTCTCTATAGGGTCTCTATAGGGTTCCTAGGGTCTCTATAGGGTCCCTAGGGTCTCTATAGGGTCTCTATAGGGTTCCTAGGGTCTCTATAGGGTCTCTATAGGATCCCTAGGGTCTCTATAGGGTCTCTATAGGGTTCCTAGGGTCTCTATAGGTTCCCTAGGGTCTCTCTAGTGTCTCTGTAGGGTCTCTAGGTTCTCTCTAGGGTCTCTATAGGGTCTCTTGGGTCTCTATAGGGTCTCTATAGGGTCCCTAGTGTCTCTATAGGGTCTCTATAGGATCCCTAGGGTCTCTATAGGGTCTCTATAGGGTTCCTAGGGTCTCTATAGGTTCCCTAGGGTCTCTCTAGTGTCTCTGTAGGGTCTCTAGGGCTTCTATAGTGTCTCTATAGGGTCCCTAGGGTCTCTATAGGGTCTCTATAGGGTTCCTAGGTTCTCTATAGGGTCCCTAGGGTCTCTATAGGGTCTCTAGGGTCTCTCTAGGGTCTCTGTAGGGTCTCTAGGGTCTCTCTAGGGTCTCTATAGGGTCCCTAGGGTGTCTATAGGGTCTCTATAGGGCCTCTATAGGGTTCCTAGGGTCTCTATAGGGTCTCTATAGGGTCCCTAGGGTCTCTATAGGGTCTCTATAGGGTTCCTAGGGTCTCTATAGGATCCCTAGGGTCTCTATAGGGTCTCTAGGGTCTCTATAGTGTCTCTATAGGGTCTCTAGTGTCTCTATAGGGTCTCTATAGGGTCCCTAGGGTCTCTATAGGGTCTCTATAGGGTTCCTAGGGTCTCTATAGGGTCCCTAGGGTCTCTATAGTGTCTCTATAGGGTTCCTAGGGTCTGTATAGGGTTCCTAGGGTCTCTATAGTGTCTCTATAGGGTCTCTAGGGCCTCTATAGGGTCTCTATAGGGTCCCTAGGGTCTCTATAGGGTCTCTATAGGGTTCCTAGGGTCTCTATAGGGTCCCTAGGGTCTCTATAGTGTCTCTAGGGTCTCTCTAGGGTCTCTATAGGGTCTCTAGGGTCTCTCTAGGGTGTCTATAGGGTCTCTAGGGGTCTCTATAGGGTCTCTATAGGGTCCCTAGGGTCTCTATAGGGTCTCTAGGGTCTCTCTAGGGTCTCTGTAGGGTCTCTAGGGTCTCTCTAGGGTCTCTATAGGGTCTCTAGGGTCTCTATAGGGTCTCTATAGGGTCTCTAGGGTCTCTATAGGGTCTCTATAGGGTCCCTAGGGTCTCTATAGGGTCCTCTATAGGGTTCCTAGAGTCTCTATAGGGTCCCTAGGGTCTCTATAGTGTCTCTAGGGTCTCTCTAGGGTCTCTATAGGGTCTCTAGGGTCTCTATAGGGTCTCTATAGGGTCCCTAGGGTCTCTATAGGGTCCCTAGGGTCTCTATAGGGTATCTATAGGGTTCCTAGGGTCTCTATATGGTCTCTATAGGGTCTCTATAGGGTCTCTAGTGTCTCTATAGTGTCTCTATAGGGTCTCTAGTGTCTCTATTGGGTCTCTATAGGGTCCCTAGGGTCTCTATAGGGTCTCTATAGGGTTCCTAGGGTCTCTATAGGGTCCCTTAGGGTCTCTGTAGGGTCTCTAGGGTCTCTCTAGGGTCTCTCTAGGGTCTCTGTAGGGTCTCTAGGGTCTCTCTAGGGTCTCTATAGGGTCCCTAGGGTCTCTATAGGGTCTCTATAGGGTTCCTAGGGTCTCTATAGGGTTCCTAGGCTCTCTATAGGGTCTCTATAGGGTTCCTAGGGTCTCTATAGGGTCTCTAGGGTCTCTCTAGGGTCTCTATAGGGTCTCTTGGGTCTCTATAGGGTCTCTATAGGGTCCCTAGGGTCTCTATAGGGTCTCTATAGGGTGCCTAGGGTCTCTATAGGGTCTCTATAGGATCCCTAGTGTCTCTATAGGGTCTCTATAGGGTTCCTAGGGTCTCTATAGGTTCCCTAGGGTCTCTCTAGGGTCTCTGTAGGGTCTCTAGGGCCTCTATAGGGTCTCTATAGGGTCCCTAGGGTCTCTATAGGGTTCCTAGGGTCTCTATAGGGTCCCTAGGGTCTCTATAGGGTCTCTAGGGTCTCTCTAGGGTCTCTGTAGGGTCTCTAGGGTCTCTCTAGGGTCTCTATAGGGTCTCTAGGGTCTCTATAGGGTCTCTATAGGTTCCCTAGGGTCTCTATAGGGTCTCTATAGGGTCTCTATAGGGTCTCTAGGGTCTCTATAGGGTCTCTATATGGTCCTAGGGTCTCTATAGGGTATCTATAGGGTTCCTAGGGTCTCTATAGGGTCCCTAGGGTCTCTATAGGGTCTCTAGGGTCTCTATAGGGTCTCTATAGGGTCTCTAGTGTCTCTATAGGGTCTCTATAGGGTCCCTAGGGTCTCTATAGGGTCTCTATAGGGTTCGTAGGGTCTCTATAGGGTCCCTAGGGTCTCTATAGGGTCTCTATAGGGTTCCTAGGGTCTCTATAGGGTCTCTAGGGTCTCTCTAGGGGTCTCTATAGGGTCTCTTGGGTCTCTATAGGGTCTCTAGTGTCTCTATAGGATCTCTATAGGGTCCCTAGGGTCTCTATAGGGTCTCTATAGGATCCCTAGGGTCTCTATAGGGTCTCTATAGGGTTCCTAGGGTCTCTATAGGTTCCCTAGAATCTCTAGAGTGTCTCTATAGGGTCTCTAGGGTCTCTATAGGGTCTCTATAGGATCCCTAGGGTCTCTATAGGGTCTCTATAGGGTTCCTAGGGTCTCTATAGGGTTCCAAGGGTCTCTATAGGGTCCATAGGGTCTCTATAGGGTCTCTATAGGGTTCCTAGGGTCTCTATAGGGTCTCTAGGGTCTCTCTAGGGTGTCTATATGGTCTCTAGGGTCTCTATAGGGTCTCTATAGGGTCCCTAGGGTCTCTATAGGGTCTCTAGGGTCTCTCTAGGGTCTCTATAGGTTCCCTAGAGTCTCTATAGGGTCTCTATAGGGTCCCTAGGGTCTCTATAGGGTCTCTATAGGGTCTCTATAGGGTCTCTAGGGTCTCTATAGGGTCTCTATAGGGTCCCTAGGGTCTCTATAGGGTCTCTATAGGGGTTCCTAGGGTCTCTATAGGGTCCCTAGGGTCTCTATAGGGTCTCTAGGGTCTCTATAGTGTCTCTATAGGGTCTCTAGTGTCTCTATAGGGTCTCTATAGGGTCCCTAGGGTCTCTATAGGGTCTCTATAGGGTTCCTAGGGTCTCTATAGGGTCCCTAGGGTCTCTATAGGGTCTCTATAGGGTTCCTAGGGTCTCTATAGGGTCTCTATAGGATCCCTAGGGTCTCTATAGGGTCTCTATAGGTTTCCTAGGGTCTCTATAGGTTCCCTAGGGTCTCTCTAGTGTCTCTGTAGGGTCTCTAGGTTCTCTCTAGGGTCTCTATAGGGTCTCTTGGGTCTCTATAGGGTCTCTATAGGGTCCCTAGTGTCTCTATAGGGTCTCTATAGGATCCCTAGGGTCTCTATAGGGTCTCTATAGGGTTCCTAGGGTCTCTATAGGTTCCCTAGGGTCTCTCTAGTGTCTCTGTAGGGTCTCTAGGGCTTCTATAGTGTCTCTATAGGGTCCCTAGGGTCTCTATAGGGTCTCTATAGGGTTCCTAGGTTCTCTATAGGGTCCCTAGGGTCTCTATAGGGTCTCTAGGGTCTCTCTAGGGTCTCTATAGGGTCCCTAGGGTGTCTATAGGGTCTCTATAGGGCCTCTATAGGGTTCCTAGGGTCTCTATAGGGTCTCTATAGGGTCCCTAGGGTCTCTATAGGGTCTCTATAGGGTTCCTAGGGTCTCTATAGGATCCCTAGGGTCTCTATAGGGTCTCTAGGGTCTCTATAGTGTCTCTATAGGGTCTCTAGTGTCTCTATAGGGTCTCTATAGGGTCCCTAGGGTCTCTATAGGGTCTCTATAGGGTTCCTAGGGTCTCTATAGGGTCCCTAGGGTCTCTATAGGGTCTCTATAGGGTTCCTAGGGTCTCTATAGGGTCTCTAGGGTCTCTCTAGGGTCTCTATAGGGTCTCTTGAGTCTCTATAGGTTCCCTAGAGTCTCTATAGGGTCTCTATAGGGTCTCTAGGGTCTCTATAGGGTCTCTATAGGATCCCTAGGGTCTCTATAGGGTCTCTATGGGGTTCCTAGGGTCTCTATAGGGTTCCTATTGTCTCTATAGGGTCCGTAGGGTCCCTATAGGGTCTCTATAGGGTTCCTAGGGTCTCTATAGGGTCTCTAGGGTCTCTGTAGGGTGTCTATAGGGTCTCTACGGTCTCTATAGGGTCTCTATAGGGTCCCTAGGGTCTCTATAGGGTCTCTAGGGTCTCTCTAGGGTCTCTGTAGGGTCTCTAGGGTCTCTCTAGGGTCTCTATAGGGTCTCTAGGGTCTCTATAGGGTCTCTATAGGGTCCCTAGGGTCTCTATAGGGTCTCTATAGTCTCTCTATAGGGTCTCTAGTGTCTCTATAGGGTCTCTATAAGGTCCCTAGGGTCTCTATAGGGTCTCTATAGGGTTTCTAGGGTCTCTATAGGGTCCCTAGGGTCTCTATAGGGTCTCTATAGGGTTCCTAGGGTCTCTATAGGGTCTCTAGGGTCTCTATAGGGTCTCTATAGGGTCTCTTGGGTCTCTATAGGGTCGCTAGTGTCTCTATAGGATCTCTATAGGGTCCCTAGGGTCTCTATAGGGTCTCTATAGGATCCCTAGGGTCTCTATAGGGACTCTAGGGTCTCTATAGGGTCTCTACAGGATCCCTAGGGTCTCTATAGGGTCTCTAGGGTCACTATAGGGACTCTATAGGGTCCCCAGGGTCTCTATAGGGTCTCTATAGGGTTCCTAGGGTCTCTATAGGTTCCCTAGGGTCTCTATAGGGTCTCTAGGGCCTCTATAGGGTCTCTATAGGGCCTCTAGTGTCTCTATAGGGTCTCTATAGGGTCCCTAGGGTCTCTATAGGGTCTCTATAGGGTCCCTGGGGTCTCTATAGGGTCTGTATAGGGTCTCTATAGGGTCTCTAGGGTCTCTATAGGGTCTCTATAGGGTCCCTAGGGTCTCTATAGGGTCTCTATAGGGTTCCTAGGGTCTCTATAGGGTCCCTAGGGTCTCTATAGGGTCTCTATAGGGTTCCTAGGGTCTCTATAGGGTCCCTAGGGTCTCTATAGGGTCTCTAGGGTCTCTATAGTGTCTCTATAGGGTCTCTAGTGTCTCTATTGGGTCTCTATAGGGTCCCTAGGGTCTCTATAGGGTCTCTATAGGGTTCCTAGGGTCTCTATAGGGTCCCTAGGGTCTCTATAGGGTCTCTAGGGTCTGTCTACGGTCTCTGTAGGGTCTCTAGGGTCTCTCTAGGGTCTCTATAGGGTCTCTAGGGTCTCTATAGGGTCTCTATAGGGTCCCTAGGGTCTCTATAGGGTCTCTATAGGGTCTCTATAGGGTCCCTAGGGTCTCTATAGGGTCTCTATAGGGTTCCTAGGGTGTCTATAGGGTCCCTAGGGTCTCTATAGGGTCTCTAGGGTCTCTATAGTGTCTCTATAGGGTCTCTAGTGTCTCTATAGGGTCTCTATAGGGTCCCTAGGGTCTCTATAGGGTCTCTATAGGGTTCGTAGGGTCTCTATAGGGTCCCTAGGGTCTCTATAGGGTCTCTATAGGGTTCCTAGGGTCTCTATAGGGTCTCTAGGGTCTCTCTAGGGTCTCTATAGGGTCTCTTGGGTCTCTATAGGGTCTCTATAGGATCCCTAGGGTCTCTATAGGGTCTCTATAGGGTTCCTAGGGTCTCTATAGGGTTCCTAGGGTCTCTATAGGGTCTCTATAGGATCCCTAGGGTCTCTATAGGGTCTCTATAGGGTTCCTAGGGTATCTATAGGTTCCCTAGAGTCTCTATAGGGTCTCTATAGGGTCTCTAGGGTCTCTATAGGGTCTCTATAGGATCCCTAGGGTCTCTATAGGGTCTCTATAGGGTTCCTAGGGTCTCTATAGGGTTCCTAGGGTCTCTATAGGGTCCGTAGGGTCTCTATAGGGTCTCTATAGGGTTCCTAGGGTCTCTAGTAGGGTCTCTAGGGTCTCTCTAGGGTGTCTATAGGGTCTAGGGTCTCTATAGGGTCTCTATAGGGTCCCTAGGGTCTCTATAGGGTCTCTATAGGGTCCGTAGGGTCTCTATAGGGTCTCTATAGGGTTCCTAGGGTCTCTATAGGGTCTCTAGGGTCTCTCTAGGGTGTCTATAGGGTCTCTAGGGTCTCTATAGGGTCTCTATAGGGTCCCTAGGGTCTCTATAGGGTCTCTATAGGGTCCCTAGGGTCTCTATAGGGTCTCTATAGGGTCTCTATAGGGTCTCTAGGGTCTCTATAGGGTCTCTATAGGGTCCCTAGGGTCTCTATAGGGTCTCTATAGGGTCCCTAGTGTCTCTATAGTGTCTCTATAGGGTTCCTAGGGTATCTATAGGGTCCCTAGGGTCTCTATAGGGTCTCTATAGGGTTCCTAGGGTCTCTATAGGGTCTCTAGGGTCTCTCTAGGGTCTCTCTAGGGTCTCTGTAGGGTCTCTAGGGTCTCTCTAGGGTCTCTATAGGGTCCCTAGGGTCTCTATAGTGTCTCTATAGGGTTCCTAGGGTCTCTATAGGGTTCCTAGGGTCTCTATAGGGTCCCTAGGGTCTCTATAGGGTCTCTATAGGGTTCCTAGGGTCTCTATAGGGTCTCTAGGGTCTCTCTAGGGTCTCCATAGGGTCTCTTGGGTCTCTATAGGGTCTCTAGTGTCTCTATAGGGTCTCTATAGGGTCCCTAGGGTCTCTATAGGGTCTCTATAGGATCCCTAGGGTCTCTATAGGGTCTCTATAGGGTTCCTAGGGTCTCTATAGGTTCCCTAGGGTCTCTCTAGGGTCTCTGTAGGGTCTCTAGGGCCTCTATAGGGTCTCTATAGGGTCCCTAGGGTCTCTATAGGGTCTCTATAGGGTTCCTAGGGTCTCTATAGTGTCCCTATGGTCTGTATAGCGTCTCTAGGGTCTCTCTAGGGTCTCTGTAGGGTCTCTAGGGTCTCTCTAGGGTCTCTATAGGGTCTCTAGGGTCTCTATAGGGTCTCTATAGGGTCCCTAGGGTCTCTATAGGGTCTCTATAGGGTCTCTATAGGGTCTCTAGGGTCTCTATAGGGTCTCTATAGGGTCCCTAGGGTCTCTATAGGGTCTCTATAGGGTCCCTAGGGTCTCTATAGTGTCTCTATAGGGTTCCTAGGGTATCTATAGGGTCCCTAGGGTCTCTATAGGGTCTCTATAGGGTTCCTAGGGTCTCTATAGGGTCTCTAGGGTCACTCTAGGGTCTCTCTAGGGTCTCTGTAGGGTCTCTAGGGTCTCTCTAGGGTCTCTATAGGGTCCCTAGGGTCTCTATAGTGTCTCTATAGGGTTCCTAGGGTCTCTATAGGGTTCCTAGGGTCTCTATAGGGTCCCTAGGGTCTCTATAGGGTCTCTATAGGGTTCCTAGGGTCTCTATAGGGTCTCTAGGGTCTCTCTAGAGTCTCCATAGGGTCTCTTGGGTCTCTATAGGGTCTCTAGTGTCTCTATAGGGTCTCTATAGGGTCCCTAGGGTCTCTATAGGGTCTCTATAGGATCCCTAGGGTCTCTATAGGGTCTCTATAGGGTTCCTAGGGTCTCTATAGGTTCCCTAGGGTCTCTCTAGGGTCTCTTTAGGGTCTCTAGGGCCTCTATAGGGTCTCTATAGGGTCCCTAGGGTCTCTATAGGGTCTCTATAGGGTTCCTAGGGTCTCTATAGGGTCCCTAGGGTCTGTATAGCGTCTCTAGGGTCTCTCTAGGGTCTCTGTAGGGTCTCTAGGGTCTCTCTAGGGTCTCTATAGGGTCTCTAGGGTCTCTATAGGGTCTCTATAGGGTCCCTAGGGTCTCTATAGGGTCTCTATAGGGTCTCTATAGGGTCTCTAGGGTCTCTATAGTGTCTCTATAGGGTCTCTAGTGTCTCTATAGGGTCTCTATAGGGTCCCTAGGGGCTCTATAGGGTCTCTATAGGGTTCGTAGGGTCTCTATAGGGTCCCTAGGGTCTCTATAGGGTCTCTATAGGGTTCCTAGGGTCTCTATAGGGTCTCTAGGGTCTCTCTAGGGTCTCTATAGGGTCTCTTGGGTCTCT
Organism: Lathamus discolor; assembly: GCF_037157495.1. NCBI lineage: Eukaryota > Metazoa > Chordata > Aves > Psittaciformes > Psittacidae > Lathamus > Lathamus discolor. Next base: position 73,282 of record NW_027069226.1, on the reverse strand, counting down.
ATAGGGTCTCTAGTGTCTCTATAGGATCTCTATAGAGTCCCTAGGGTCTCTATAGGGTCTCTATAGGATCCCTAGGGTCTCTATAGGGTCCCTAGGGTCTCTATAGGGTCTCTATAGGATCCCTAGGGTCTCTATAGGGTCTCTATAGGGTTCCTAGGGTCTCTATAGGGTCCGTAGGGTCTCTATAGGTTCTCTATAGGGTCTCTAGAGTCTCTCTCTTGGGTCTCTATAGGTTCCCTAGGGACTCTATAGGGTTCCTAGGGTTCTATAGTGTCTCTATAGGGTCTCTAGTGTCTCTATAGGGTCTCTATAGGGTCCCTAGGGTCTCTATAGGGTCTCTATAGGGTTCTAGGGTCTCTATAGTGTCCCTAGGGTCTCTATAGGGTCTCTAAGGTCTCTCTAGGGTCTCTAGGGTCTCTCTAGGGTCTCTATAGGGTCTCTAGGGTCTCTATAGGGTTCCTAGGGTCTCTATAGGGTCTCTATAGGGTCGCTATAGGGTTCCTAGTGTCTCTATAGGGTCCCTAGGGTCTCTATAGGGTCTCTATAGGGTCTCTATAGGGTTCCTAGGGTCTCTATAGGGTCCCTAGGGTCTCTATAGGGTCTCTAGGGTCACTATAGGGACTCTATAGGGTCCCCAGGGTCTCTATAGGGTCTCTATAGGGTTCCTAGGGTCTCTATAGGGTCTCTATAGGGTTCCTAGGGTCTCTATAGGGTCCCTAGGGTCTCTATAGGGTCTCTAGGGTCTCTATAGTGTCTCTATAGGGTCTCTAGTGTCTCTATAGGGTCTCTATAGGGTCCCTAGGGTCTCTATAGTGTCTCTATAGGGTTCCTAGGGTCTCTATAGGGTCCCTAGGGTCTCTATAGGGTCTCTATTGGGTTCCTAGGGTCTCTATAGGGTCTCTAGGGTCTCTCTAGGGTCTCTCTAGGGTCTCTGTAGGGTCTCTAGGGTCTCTCTAGGGTCTCTATAGGGTCCCTAGGGTCTCTATAGTGTCTCTATAGGGTTCCTAGGGTCTCTATAGGGTTCCTAGGGTCTCTATAGGGTCCCTAGGGTCTCTATAGGGTCTCTATAGGGTTCCTAGGGTCTCTATAGGGTCTCTAGGGTCTCTCTAGGGTCTCTATAGGGTCTCTTGGGTCTCTATAGGGTCCTCTAGTGTCTCTATAGGGTCTCTATAGGGTCCCTAGGGTCTCTATAGGGTCTCTATAGGATCCCTAGGGTCTCTATAGGGTCTCTATAGGGTTCCTAGGGTCTCTATAGGTTCCCTAGGGTCTCTCTAGGGTCTCTGTAGGGTCTCTAGGGCCTCTATAGGGTCTCTATAGGGTCCCTAGGGTCTCTATAGGGTCTCTATAGGGTCCTAGGGTCTCTATAGGGTCCCTAGGGTCTCTATAGGGTCTCTAGGGTCTCTCTAGGGTCTCTGTAGGGTCTCTAGGGTCTCTCTAGGGTCTCTATAGGGTCTCTAGGGTCTCTATAGGGTCTCTATAGGGTCCCTAGGGTCTCTCTAATGTCTCTATAGGGTCTCTATAGGGTCTCTAGGGTCTCTATAGGGTCTCTATAGGGTCCCTAGGGTCTCTATAGGGTCTCTATAGGGTTCCTAGGGTCTCTATAGGATCCCTAGGGTCTCTATAGGGTCTCTAGGGTCTCTATAGTGTCTCTATAGGGTCTCTAGTGTCTCTATAGGGTCTCTATAGGGTCCCTAGGGTCTCTATAGGGTCTCTATAGGGATCCTAGGGTCTCTATAGGGTCCCTAGGGTCTCTATAGGGTCTCTATAGGGTTCCTAGGGTCTCTATAGGGTCTCTAGGGTCTCTCTAGGGTCTCTATAGGGTCTCTTGGGTCTCTATAGGTTCCCTAGAGTCTCTATAGGGTCTCTATAGGGTCTCTAGGGTCTCTATAGGGTCTCTATAGGATCCCTAGGGTCTCTATAGGGTCTCTATAGGGTTCCTAGGGTCTCTATAGGGTTCCTAGGGTCTCTATAGGGGTCCGTAGGGTCTCTATAGTATCTCTATAGGGTTCCTAGGGTCTCTATAGGGTCTCTAGGGTCTCTGTAGGGTGTCTATAGGGTCTCTACGGTCTCTATAGGGTCTCTATAGGGTCCCTAGGGTCTCTATAGGGTCTCTAGGGTCTCTCTAGGGTCTCTGTAGGGTCTCTAGGGTCTCTCTAGGGTCTCTATAGGGTCTCTAGGGTCTCTATAGGGTCTCTATAGGGTCCCTAGGGTCTCTATAGGGTCTCTATAGTGTCTCTATAGGGTCTCTAGTGTCTCTATAGGGTCTCTATAAGGTCCCTAGGGTCTCTATAGGGTCTCTATAGGGTTCCTAGGGTCTCTATAGGGTCCCTAGGGTGTCTATAGGGTCTCTATAGGGTTCCTAGGGTCTCTATAGGGTCTCTAGGGTCTCTCTAGGGTCTCTATAGGTCTCTTGGGTCTCTATAGGGTCTCTAGTGTCTCTATAGGATCTCTATAGGGTCCCTAGGGTCTCTATAGGGTCTCTTATAGGATCCCTAGGGTCTCTATAGGGTCTCTAGGGTCTCTATAGGGTCTCTACAGGATCCCTAGGGTCTCTATAGGGTCTCTAGGGTCACTATAGGGACTCTATAGGGTCCGCAGGGTCTCTATAGGGTCTCTATAGGGTTCCTAGGGTCTCTATAGGTTCCCTAGGGTCTCTATAGGGTCTCTAGGGCCTCTATAGGGTCTCTATAGGGCCTCTAGTGTCTCTATAGGGTCTCTATAGGGTCCCTAGGGTCTCTATAGGGTCTCTATAGGGTCCCTAGGGTCTCTATAGGGTCTGTATAGGGTCTCTATAGGGTCTCTAGGGTCTCTATAGGGTCTCTATAGGGTCCCTAGGGTCTCTATAGGGTCTCTATAGGGTTCCTAGGGTCTCTATAGGGTCCCTAGGGTCTCTATAGGGTCTCTATAGGGTTCCTAGGGTCTCTATAGGGTCCCTTGGGTCTCTATAGAATCTCTAGGGTCTCTATAGTGTCTCTATAGGGTCTCTAGTATCTCTATTGGGTCTCTATAGGGTCCCTAGGGTCTCTATAGGGTCTCTATAGGGTTCCTAGGGTCTCTATAGGGTCCCTAGGGTCTCTATAGGGGTCTCTAGGGTCTGTCTAGGGTCTCTGTAGGGTCTCTAGGGTCTCTCTAGGGTCTCTATAGGGTCTCTAGTGTCTCTATAGGGGTCTCTATAGGGTCCCTAGGGTCTCTATAGGGTCTCTAGGGTCTCTATAGGGTCTCTATAGGGTCCCTAGGGTCTCTATAGGGTCTCTATAGGGTTCCTAGGGTGTCTATAGGGTCCCTAGGGTCTCTATAGGGTCTCTAGGGTCTCTATAGGGTCTCTATAGGGTCTCTAGTGTCTCTATAGTGTCTCTATAGGGTCCCTAGGGTCTCTATAGGGTCTCTATAGGGTTCGTAGGGTCTCTATAGGGTCCCTAGGGTCTCTATAGGGTCTCTATAGGGTTCCTAGGGTCTCTATAGGGTCTCTAGGGTCTCTCTAGGGTCTCTATAGGGTCTCTTGGGTCTCTATAGGGTCTCTATAGGATCCCTAGGGTCTCTATAGGGTCTCTATAGGGTTCCTAGGGTCTCTATAGGGTTCCTAGGGTCTCTATAGGGTCTCTATAGGATCCCTAGGGTCTCTATAGGGTCTCTATAGGGTTCCTAGGGTCTCTATAGGTTCCCTAGAGTCTCATATGGGTCTCTATAGGGTCTCTAGGGTCTCTATAGGGTCTCTATAGGATCCCTAGGGTCTCTATAGGGTCTCTATAGGGTTCGTAGGGTCTCTATAGGGTTCCTAGGGTCTCTATAGGGTCCGTAGGGTCTCTATAGGGTCTCTATAGGGTTCCTAGGGTCTCTATAGGGTCTCTAGGGTCTCTCTAGGGTGTCTATAGGGTCTCTAGGGTCTCTATAGGGGTCTCTATAGGGTCCCTAGGGTCTCTATAGGGTCTCTAGGGTCTCTCTAGGGTCTCTATAGGGTCCCTAGGGTCTCTATAGGGTCTCTATAGGGTCCCTAGGGTCTCTATAGGGTCTCTATAGGGTCTCTATAGGGTCTCTAGGGTCTCTATAGGGTCTCTATAGGGTCCCTAGGGTCTCTATAGGGTCTCTATAGGGTTCCTAGGGTCTCTATAGGGTCCCTAGGGTCTCTATTGGGTCTCTAGGGTCTCTATAGTGTCTCTATAGGGTCTCTAGTGTCTCTATAGGGTCTCTATAGGGTCCCTAGGGTCTCTATAGTGTCTCTATAGGGTTCCTAGGGTCTCTATAGGGTCCCTAGGGTCTCTATAGTGTCTCTATAGGGTTCCTAGGGTCTCTATAGGGTCTCTAGGGTCTCTCTAGGGTCTCTCTAGGGTCTCTGTAGGGTCTCTAGGGTCTCTCTAGGGTCTCTATAGGGTCCCTAGGGTCTCTATAGTGTCTCTATAGGGTTCCTAGGGTCTCTATAGGGTTCCTAGGGTCTCTATAGGGTCCCTAGGGTCTCTATAGGGTCTCTATTGGGTTCCTAGGGTCTCTATAGGGTCTCTAGGGTCTCTCTAGGGTCTCTATAGGGTCTCTTGGGTCTCTATAGGGTCTCTAGTGTCTCTATAGGGTCTCTATAGGGTCCCTAGGGTCTCTATAGGGTCTCTATAGGATCCCTAGGGTCTCTATAGGGTCTCTATAGGGTTTCCTAGGGTCTCTATATGTTCCCTAGGGTCTCTCTAGGGTCTCTGTAGGGTCTCTAGGGCCTCTATAGGGTCTCTATAGGGTCCCTAGGGTCTCTATAGGGTCTCTATAGGGTTCCTAGGGTCGCTTATAGGGTCCCTAGGGTCTCTATAGGGTCTCTAGGGTCTCTGTAGGGTCTCTGTAGGGTCTCTAGGGTCTCTCTAGGGTCTCTATAGGGTCTCTAGGGTCTCTATAGGGTCTCTATAGGGTCCCTAGGGTCTCTATAGGGTCTCTATAGGGTCTCTATAGGGTCTCTAGGGTCTCTATAGGGTCTCTATAGGGTCCCTTGGGTCTCTCTAGGGTCTCTATAGGGTTCCTAGGGTCTCTATAGGGTCCCTAGGGTCTCTATAGGGTCTCTAGGGTCTCTATAGTGTCTCTATAGGGTCTCTAGTGTCTCTATAGGTCTCTATAGGGTCCCTAGGGTCTCTATAGGGTCTCTATAGGGTTCCTAGGGTCTCTATAGGGTCCCTAGGGTCTCTATAGGTCTCTATAGGGTTCCTAGGGTCTCTATAGGGTCTCTAGGGTCTCTCTAGGGTCTCTATAGGGTCTCTTGGGTCTCTATAGGGTCTCTAGTGTCTCTATAGGATCTCTATAGGGTCCCTAGGGTCTCTATAGGGTCTCTATAGGGTTCCTAGGGTCTCTATAGGTTCCCTAGAGTCTCTATAGGGTCTCTATAGGGTCTCTAGGGTCTCTATAGGGTCTCTATAGGATCCCTAGGGTCTCTATAGGGTCTCTATAGGGTTCCTAGGGTCTCTATAGGGTTCCTAGGGTCTCTATAGGGTCCGTAGGGTCTCTATAGGGTCTCTATAGGGTTCCTAGGGTCTCTATAGGGTCTCTAGGGTCTCTCTAGGGTCTCTATAGGGTCTCTAGTGTCTCTATAGGGTCTCTATAGGGTCCCTAGGGTCTCTATAGGGTCTCTAGGTCTCTCTAGGGTCTCTGTAGGGTCTCTAGGGTCTCTCTAGGGGTCTCTATAGGGTCTCTAGGGTCTCTATATGGTCTCTATAGTGTCTCTATAGGGTCTCTAGTGTCTCTATAGGGTCTCTATAGGGTCCCTAGGGTCTCTATAGGGTCTCTATAGGGTTCCTAGGGTCTCTATAGGGTCCCTAGGGTCTCTATAGGGTCTCTATAGGGTTCCTAGGGTCTCTATAGGGTCTCTAGGGTCTCTCTAGGGTCTCTATAGGGTCTCTTGGGTCTCTATAGGGTCTCTAGTGTCCTCTATAGGATCTCTATAGGGGTCCCTAGGGTCTCTATAGGGTCTCTATAGGATCCCTAGGGTCTCTATAGGGTCCCTAGGGTCTCTATAGGGTCTCTATAGGATCCCTAGGGTCTCTATAGGGTCTCTATAGGGTTCCTAGGGTCTCTATAGGGTCCGTAGGGTCTCTATAGGGTCTCTATAGGGTCTCTAGGGTCTCTCTAGGGTCTCTATAGGTTCCCTAGGGACTCTATAGGGTTCCTAGGGTCTCTATAGTGTCTCTATAGGGTCTCTAGTGTCTCTATAGGGTCTCTATAGGGTCCCCTAGGGTCTCTATAGGGTCTCTATAGGGTCCCTAGGGTCTCTATAGGGTCTCTATAGGGTCCCTAGGGTCTCTCTAGGGTCCCTAGGGTCTCTATAGGGTCTCTATAGGGTTCCTAGGGTCTCTATAGTGTCTCTATAGGGTCTCTAAGGTCTCTCTAGGGTCTCTATAGGGTCTCTAGGGTCTCTCTAGGGTCTCTATAGGGTCTCTAGGGTCTCTATAGGGTTCCTAGGGTCTCTATAGGGTCTCTATAGGGTCTCTATAGGGTTCCTAGTGTCTCTATAGGGTCCCTAGTGTCTCTATAGGGTCTCTATAGGGTCTCTATAGGGTTCCTAGGGTCTCTATAGGGTCCCTAGGGTCTCTATAGGTCTCTAGGGTCACTATAGGGACTCTATAGGGTCCCCAGGGTCTCTATAGGGTCTCTATAGGGTTCCTAGGGTCTCTATAGGGTCTCTATAGGGTTCCTAGGGTCTCTATAGGGTCCCTAGGGTCTCTATAGGGTCTCTAGGGTCTCTATAGTGTCTCTATAGGGTCTCTAGTGTCTCTATAGGGTCTCTATAGGGTCTCTAGGGTCTCTATAGTGTCTCTATAGGGTTCCTAGGGTCTCTATAGGGTCCCTAGGGTCTCTATAGGGTCTCTATAGGGTTCCTAGGGTCTCTATAGGGTCTCTAGGGACTCTCTAGGGTCTCTCTAGGGTCTCTGTAGGGTCTCTAGGGTCTCTCTAGGGTCTCTATAGGGTCCCTAGGGTCTCTATAGTGTCTCTATAGGGTTCCTAGGGTCTCTATAGTGTTCCTAGGGTATCTATAGGGTCCCTAGGGTCTCTATAGGGTCTCTATAGGGTTCCTAGGGTCTCTATAGGGTCTCTAGGGTCTCTATAGGGTCTCTATAGGGTCTCTTGGGTCTCTATAGGGTCTCTAGTGTCTCTATAGGGTCTCTATAGGGTCCCTAGGTTCTCTATAGGGTCTCTATAGGATCCCTAGGGTCTCTATAGGGTCTCTATAGGGTTCCTAGGGTCTCTATAGGTTCCCTAGGGTCTCTCTAGGGTCTCTGTAGGGTCTCTAGGGCCTCTATAGGGTCTCTATAGGGTCCCTAGGGTCTCTATAGGGTCTCTATAGGGTTCCTAGGGTCTCTGTAGGGTCCCTAGGGTCTCTATAGGGTCTCTAGGGTCTCTCTAGGGTCTCTGTAGGGTCTCTAGGGTCTCTCTAGGGTCTCTATAGGGTCTCTAGGGTCTCTATAGGGTCTCTATAGGGTCCCTAGGGTCTCTATAGGGTCTCTATAGGGTCTCTATAGGGTCTCTAGGGTCTCTATAGGGTCTCTATAGGGTCCCTAGGGTCTCTATAGGGTCTCTATAGGGTTCCTAGGGTCTCTATAGGATCCCTAGGGTCTCTATAGGGTCTCTAGGGTCTCTCTACGGTCTCTATAGGGTCTCTAGGGTCTCTATAGGGTCTCTATAGGGTCCCTAGGGTCTCTATAGGGTCTCTATAGGGTTCCTAGGGTCTCTATAGGGTCCCTAGGGTCTCTATAGCGTCTCTATAGGGTTCCTAGGGTCTCTATAGGGTCTCTATAGGGTTCCTAGGGTCTCTATAGGGTCTCTAGGGTCTCTCTAGGCTCTCTATAGGGTCTCTTGGGTCTCTATAGGGTCTCTAGTGTCTCTATAGGATCTCTATAGGGTCCCTAGGGTCTCTATAGGGTCTCTATAGGATCCCTAGGTTCTCTATAGAGTCTCTATAGGGTTCCTAGGGTCTCTATAGGTTCCCTAGAGTCTCTATAGTGTCTCTATAGGGTCTCTAGGGTCTCTATAGGGTCTCTATAGGATCCCTAGGGTCTCTATAGGGTCTCTATAGGGTTCCTAGGGTCTCTATAGGGTTCCTAGGGTCTCTATAGGGTCCGTAGGGTCTCTATAGGGTCTCTATAGGGTTCCTAGGGTCTCTATAGGGTCTCTAGGGTCTCTCTAGGGTGTCTATAGGGTCTCTAGGGTCTCTATAGGGTCTCTATAGGGTCCCTAGGGTCTCTATAGGCTCTCTAGGGTCTCTCTAGGGTCTTTGTAGGGTCTCTAGGGTCTCTCTAGGGTCTCTATAGGGTCTCTAGGGTCTCTCTAGGGTCTCTATAGGGTCTCTAGGGTCTCTATAGGGTCTCTATAGGGTCCCTAGGGTCTCTATAGGGTCTCTATAGTGTTTCTATAGGGTCTCTAGTGTCTCTATAGGGTCTCTATAGGGTCCCTAGGGTCTCTATAGGGTCTCTATAGGGTTCCTAGGGTCTCTATAGGGTCCCTAGGGTCTCTATAGGGTCTCTATAGGGTTCCTAGGGTCTCTATAGGGTCTCTAGGTTCTCTCTAGGGTCTCTATAGGGTCTCTTGGGTCTCTATAGGGTCTCTAGTGTCTCTATAGGATCTCTATAGGGTCCCTAGGGTCTCTATAGGGTCTCTATAGGATCCCTAGGGTCTCTATAGGGTCCCTAGGGTCTCTATAGGGTCTCTATAGGATCCCTAGGGTCTCTATAGGGTCTCTATAGGGTTCCTAGGGTCTCTATAGGGTCCGTAGGGTCTCTATAGGGTCTCTATAGGGTCTCTAGGGTCTCTCTAGGGTCTCTACAGGTTCCCTAGGGACTCTATAGGGTTCCTAGGGTCTCTATAGTGTCTCTATAGGGTCTCTAGTGTCTCTATAGGGTCTCTATAGGGTCCCTAGGGTCTCTATAGGGTCTCTATAGTGTTCCTAGGGTCTCTATAGTGTCCCTAGGGTCTCTATAGGGTCTCTAAGGTCTCTCTAGGGTCTCTATAGTGTCTCTAGGGTCTCTCTAGGGTCTCTATAGGGTCTCTAGGGTCTCTATAGGGTTCCTAGGGTCTCTATAGGGTCTCTATAGGGTCTCTATAGGGTTCCTAGTGTCTCTATAGGGTCTCTAGGGTCTCTATAGGGTCTCTATAGGGTCTCTATAGGGTTCCTAGAGTCTCTATAGGTTCCCTAGGGTCTCTATAGGGTCTCTATAGGGTCCCTAGGGTCTCTATAGGGTCTCTATAGGGTCCCTAGGGTCTCTCTAGGGTCCCTAGGGTCTCTATAGGGTCTCTATAGGGTTCCTAGGGTCTCTATAGTGTCTCTATAGGGTCTCTAAGGTCTCTCTAGGGTCTCTATAGGGTCTCTAGGGTCTCTCTAGGGTCTCTATAGGGTCTCTAGGGTCTCTATAGGGTTCCTAGGGTCTCTATAGGGTCTCTATAGGGTCTCTATAGGGTTCCTAGTGTCTCTATAGGGTCCCTAGTGTCTCTATAGGGTCTCTATAGGGTCTCTATAGGGTTCCTAGGGTCTCTATAGGGTCCCTAGGGTCTCTATAGGGTCTCTAGGGTCACTATAGGGACTCTATAGGGTCCCCAGGGTCTCTATAGTGTCTCTATAGGGTTCCTAGGGTCTCTATAGGGTCTCTATAGGGTTCCTAGGGTCTCTATAGGGTCCCTAGGGTCTCTATAGGGTCTCTAGGGTCTCTATAGTGTCTCTATAGGGTCTCTAGTGTCTCTATAGGGTCTCTATAGGGTCTCTAGGGTCTCTATAGTGTCTCTATAGGGTTCCTAGGGTCTCTATAGGGTCCCTAGGGTCTCTATAGGGTCTCTATAGGGTTCCTAGGGTCTCTATAGGGTCTCTAGGGACTCTCTAGGGTCTCTCTAGGGTCTCTGTAGGGTCTCTAGGGTCTCTCTAGGGTCTCTATAGGGTCCCTAGGGTCTCTATAGTGTCTCTATAGGGTTCCTAGGGTCTCTATAGTGTTCCTAGGGTATCTATAGGGTCCCTAGGGTCTCTATAGGGTCTCTATAGGGTTCCTAGGGTCTCTATAGGGTCTCTAGGGTCTCTATAGGGTCTCTATAGGGTCTCTTGGGTCTCTATAGGGTCTCTAGTGTCTCTATAGGGTCTCTATAGGGTCCCTAGGTTCTCTATAGGGTCTCTATAGGATCCCTAGGGTCTCTATAGGGTCTCTATAGGGTTCCTAGGGTCTCTATAGGTTCCCTAGGGTCTCTCTAGGGTCTCTGTAGGGTCTCTAGGGCCTCTATAGGGTCTCTATAGGGTCCCTAGGGTCTCTATAGGGTCTCTATAGGGTTCCTAGGGTCTCTGTAGGGTCCCTAGGGTCTCTATAGGGTCTCTAGGGTCTCTCTAGGGTCTCTGTAGGGTCTCTAGGGTCTCTCTAGGGTCTCTATAGGGTCTCTAGGGTCTCTATAGGGTCTCTATAGGGTCCCTAGGGTCTCTATAGGGTCTCTATAGGGTCTCTATAGGGTCTCTAGGGTCTCTATAGGGTCTCTATAGGGTCCCTAGGGTCTCTATAGGGTCTCTATAGGGTTCCTAGGGTCTCTATAGGATCCCTAGGGTCTCTATAGGGTCTCTAGGGTCTCTCTACGGTCTCTATAGGGTCTCTAGGGTCTCTATAGGGTCTCTATAGGGTCCCTAGGGTCTCTATAGGGTCTCTATAGGGTTCCTAGGGTCTCTATAGGGTCCCTAGGGTCTCTATAGCGTCTCTATAGGGTTCCTAGGGTCTCTATAGGGTCTCTATAGGGTTCCTAGGGTCTCTATAGGGTCTCTAGGGTCTCTCTAGGCTCTCTATAGGGTCTCTTGGGTCTCTATAGGGTCTCTAGTGTCTCTATAGGATCTCTATAGGGTCCCTAGGGTCTCTATAGGGTCTCTATAGGATCCCTAGGTTCTCTATAGAGTCTCTATAGGGTTCCTAGGGTCTCTATAGGTTCCCTAGAGTCTCTATAGTGTCTCTATAGGGTCTCTAGGGTCTCTATAGGGTCTCTATAGGATCCCTAGGGTCTCTATAGGGTCTCTATAGGGTTCCTAGGGTCTCTATAGGGTTCCTAGGGTCTCTATAGGGTCCGTAGGGTCTCTATAGGGTCTCTATAGGGTTCCTAGGGTCTCTATAGGGTCTCTAGGGTCTCTCTAGGGTGTCTATAGGGTCTCTAGGGTCTCTATAGGGTCTCTATAGGGTCCCTAGGGTCTCTATAGGCTCTCTAGGGTCTCTCTAGGGTCTTTGTAGGGTCTCTAGGGTCTCTCTAGGGTCTCTATAGGGTCTCTAGGGTCTCTCTAGGGTCTCTATAGGGTCTCTAGGGTCTCTATAGGGTCTCTATAGGGTCCCTAGGGTCTCTATAGGGTCTCTATAGTGTTTCTATAGGGTCTCTAGTGTCTCTATAGGGTCTCTATAGGGTCCCTAGGGTCTCTATAGGGTCTCTATAGGGTTCCTAGGGTCTCTATAGGGTCCCTAGGGTCTCTATAGGGTCTCTATAGGGTTCCTAGGGTCTCTATAGGGTCTCTAGGTTCTCTCTAGGGTCTCTATAGGGTCTCTTGGGTCTCTATAGGGTCTCTAGTGTCTCTATAGGATCTCTATAGGGTCCCTAGGGTCTCTATAGGGTCTCTATAGGATCCCTAGGGTCTCTATAGGGTCCCTAGGGTCTCTATAGGGTCTCTATAGGATCCCTAGGGTCTCTATAGGGTCTCTATAGGGTTCCTAGGGTCTCTATAGGGTCCGTAGGGTCTCTATAGGGTCTCTATAGGGTCTCTAGGGTCTCTCTAGGGTCTCTACAGGTTCCCTAGGGACTCTATAGGGTTCCTAGGGTCTCTATAGTGTCTCTATAGGGTCTCTAGTGTCTCTATAGGGTCTCTATAGGGTCCCTAGGGTCTCTATAGGGTCTCTATAGTGTTCCTAGGGTCTCTATAGTGTCCCTAGGGTCTCTATAGGGTCTCTAAGGTCTCTCTAGGGTCTCTATAGGGTCTCTAGGGTCTCTCTAGGGTCTCTATAGGGTCTCTAGGGTCTCTATAGGGTTCCTAGGGTCTCTATAGGGTCTCTATAGGGTCTCTATAGGGTTCCTAGTGTCTCTATAGGGTCTCTAGGGTCTCTATAGGGTCTCTATAGGGTCTCTATAGGGTTCCTAGAGTCTCTATAGGTTCCCTAGGGTCTCTATAGGGTCTCTAGGGCCTCTATAGGGTCTCTATAGGGCCTCTAGTGTCTCTATAGGGTCTCTATAGGGTCCCTAGGGTCTCTATAGGGTCTCTATAGGGTCCCTAGGGTCTCTATAGGGTCTCTATAGGGTCTCTATAGGGTCTCTAGTGTCTCTATAGGGTCTCTATAGGGTCCCTAGGGTCTCTATAGGGTCTCTATAGGGTTCCTAGGGTCTCTATAGGGTCCCTAGGGTCTCTATAGGGTCTCTATAGGGTTCCTAGGGTCTCTATAGGGTCCCTAGGGTCTCTATAGGGTCTCTAGGGTCTCTATAGTGTCTCTATAGGGTCTCTAGTGTCTCTATAGGGTCTCTATAGGGTCCCTAGGGTCTCTATAGGGTCTCTATAGGGTTCCTAGGGTCTCTATAGGGTCCCTAGGGTCTCTATAGGGTCTCTATAGGGTTCCTAGGGGTCTCTATAGGGTCTCTAGTGTCTCTCTAGGGTCTCTATAGGGTCTCTTGGGTCTCTATAGGGTGTCTAGTGTCTCTATAGGATCTCTATAGGGTCCCTAGGGTCTCTATAGGGTCTCTATAGGATCCCTAGGGTCTCTATAGGGTCTCTAGGGTCTCTATAGGGTCTCTATAGGATCCCTAGGGTCTCTATAAGGTCTCTATAGGGTTCCTAGGGTCTCTATAGGGTTCCTAGGGTCTCTATAGGGTCCGTAGGGTCTCTATAGGGTCTCTATAGGGTTCCTAGGGTCTCTATAGGGTCTCTAGGGTCTCTCTAGGGTATCTATAGGTTCCCTAGGGACTCTATAGGGTTCCTAGGGTCTCTATAGGGTCTCTATAGGGTCTCTAGTGTCTCTATAGGGTCTCTATAGGGTGCCTAGGGTCTCTATAGGGTCTCTATAGGGTTCCTAGGGTCTCTATAGGGTCCCTAGGGTCTCTATAGTGTCTCTATAGGGTCTCTATAGGGTCCCTAGGGTCTCTGTAGGGTCTCTATAGGGTCTCTATTGGGTTCCTAGGGTCTCTATAGGGTCCCTAGGGTCTCTATAGGGTCTCTAGGGTCACTATAGGGACACTATAGGGTCCCCAGGGTCTCTATAGGGTCTCTATAGGGTTCCTAGGGTCTCTATAGGTTCCCTAGGGTCTCTATAGGGTCTCTAGGGCCTCTATAGGGTCTCTATAGGGCCTCTAGTGTCTCTATAGGGTCTCTATAGGGTCCCTAGGGTCTCTATAGGGTCTCTATAGGGTCCCTAGGGTCTCTCTAGGGTCTCTAGGGTCTCTATAGGGTCTCTATAGGGTCTCTAGGGTCTCTATACGGTCTCTATAGGGTCTCTAGGGCCTCTATAGGGTCTCTATAGGGTCCCTAGGGTCTCTATAGGGTCTCTATAGGGTTCCTAGGGTCTCTATAGGGTCTCTATAGGGTCTCTAGGGCCTCTATAGGGTCTCTATAGGGTCCCTAGGGTCTCTATAGGGTCTCTATAGGGTTCCTAGTGTCTCTATAGGGTCCCTAGGGTCTCTATAGTGTCTCTAGGGTCTCTCTAGGGTCTCTATAGGGTCTCTAGGGTCTCTCTAGGGTGTCTATAGGGTCTCTAGGGTCTCTATAGGGTCTCTATAGGGTTCCTAGGGTCTCTATAGGGTCCCTAGGGTCTCTATAGGGTCCCTAGGGTCTCTATAGGGTCTCTATAGGGTCTCTATAGGGTCTCTAGTGTCTCTATAGGGTCTCTATAGGGTCCCTAGGGTCTCTATAGGGTCTCTATAGGGTTCCTACGGTCTCTATAGGGTCCCTAGGGTCTCTATAGGGTCTCTAGGGTCTCTATAGTGTCTCTATAGGGTCTCTAGTGTCTCTATAGGGTCTCTATAGGGTCCCTAGGGTCTCTATAGGGTCTCTATAGGGTTCCTAGGGTCTCTGTAGGGTTCCTAGGGTCTCTATAGGGTCTCTATAGGGTTCCTAGGGTCTCTATAGGGTCTCTAGGGTCTCTCTAGGGTCTCTATAGGGTCTCTTGGGTCTCTATAGGGTCTCTAGTGTCTCTATAGGATCTCTATAGGGTCCCTAGGGTCTCTATAGTGTCTCTATAGGATCCCTAGTGTCTCTATAGGGTCTCTATAGGGTCTCTAGTGTCTCTATAGGGTCTCTATAGGGTCCCTAGGGTCTCTATAGGGTCTCTATAGTGTCTCCAGGGTCTCTATTGGGTCTCTATAGGGTCTCTAGTGTCTCTATAGGGTCTCTATAGGGTCCCTAGGGTCTCTATAGGGTCTCTATAGGGTTCCTAGGGTCTCTATAGGGTCTCTATAGGGTCTCTAGGGTCTCTCTAGGGTCTCTATAGGGTCTCTAGGGTCTCTATACGGTCCCTATAGGGTCTCTAGGGTCTCTATAGGGTCTCTATAGGTTTCCTAGGGTCTCTATAGGGTCTCTATAGGGTCTCTAGTGTCTCTATAGGGTCTCTATAGGGTCCCTAGGGTCTCTATAGGGTCTCTATAGGGTCTCTATAGGGTTCCTAGGGTCTCTATAGGGTCTCTATAGGGTCTCTAGGGTCACTATAGGGACTCTATAGGGTCCCTAGGGTCTCTATAGGGTCTCTATAGGGTTCCTAGGGTCTCTATAGGGTTCCTAGGGTCTCTATAGGGTCTCTATAGGGTCTCTAGGGCCTCTATAGGGTCTCTATAGGGTCCCTAGGGTCTCTATAGGGTCTCTATAGGGTTCCTAGGGTCTCTGTAGGGTTCCTAGGGTCTCTATAGGGTCTCTATAGTGTTCCTAGGGTCTCTATAGGGTCTCTAGGGTCTCTCTAGGGTCTCTATAGGGTCTCTTGGGTCTCTATAGGGTCTCTAGTGTCTCTATAGGATCTCTATAGGGTCCCTAGGGTCTCTATAGGGTCTCTATAGGATCCCTAGGGTCTCTATAGGGTCTCTATAGGGTCTCTAGTGTCTCTATAGGGTCTCTATAGGGTCCCTAGGGTCTCTATAGGGTCTCTATAGTGTCTCCAGGGTCTCTATTGGGTCTCTATAGGGTCTCTAGTGTCTCTATAGGGTCTCTATAGGGTCCCTAGGGTCTCTATAGGGTCTCTATAGGGTTCCTAGGGTCTCTATAGGGTCTCTATAGGGTCTCTAGGGTCTCTCTAGGGTCTCTATAGGGTCTCTAGGGTCTCTATAGGGTCTCTATAGGGTCCCTAGGGTCTCTATAGGGTCTCTATAGGTTTCCTAGGGTCTCTATAGGGTCTCTATAGGGTCTCTAGTGTCTCTATAGGGTCTCTATAGGGTCCCTAGGGTCTCTATAGGGTCTCTATAGGGTCTCTATAGGGTTCCTAGGGTCTCTATACGGTCCCTAGGGTCTCTATAGGGTCTCTAGGGTCACTATAGGGACTCTATAGGGTCCCTAGGGTCTCTATAGGGTCTCTATAGGGTTCCTAGGGTCTCTATAGGGTTCCTAGGGTCTCTATAGGGTCTCTATAGGGTCTCTAGGGCCTCTATAGGGTCTCTAGAGGGTCCCTAGGGTCTCTATAGGGTCTCTATAGGGTTCCTAGGGTCTCTATAGGGTCCCTAGGGTTTCTATTGTGTCTCTAGGGTCTCTCTAGGTTCTCTATAGGGTGTCTAGGGTCTCTCTAGGGTGTCTATAGGGTCTCTAGGGTCTCTATAGGGTCTCTATAGGGTTCCTAGGGTCTCTATAGGGTCCCTAGGGTCTCTATAGGGTCTCT
>NW_027069226.1:0-52500 GCF_037157495.1 Lathamus discolor | reverse complement strand
TCCCCCACCATTGCCCCCATTACTCTCTATTAGAACCATAGAATCACAGAATAGTTAGGGTTGGAAAGGACCTTAAGATCATCCAGTTCCAACCCCCCTACACGGCTCGGCACAGCTCGGCTCCACACGGAGGAGAACCGAGGAACCAGGGCACCAAGGGGGTCTGAGGCAGTCCAGCAGCGGAAGGGGGGAGTCGCGGTGGGGAGTTACTTGAAGCAGTTCTGCAAACCTAGTTTTAACAGTCCTTGCAAGGTCTGTATTTATCAGGAGGTGATGGAATACTTTCTTTATTCCTCAAGCAGTGTGTAATATGCATGATTTTACTGAGCTACAGCAAAGCTTTGAATTATTCTGATTTCACCATAAAAGAAGTTGTCCCATGCATACGCTGTCACAATAATTTGTCAGGGATGAAGGTCTTGTATGCACATAAAATCTCTAACTCTCTAAGTGATGACTGCTTAAAGAGTATGTGCAGCTACCCATGTGTTTGCGGTAGTGTGGCAAGTACCCTTTGGTACTCAAGTACTCCACAGCAGTAGAGCAGAGAGTCTCAAACCAGTACTTAAGGCACCTGAGTTACGTAGAGCTCCTCAGTAATTCAGCTAGGAAAAGAAGTCTGTCTTTCATGGAACTGATTTTGGACTCAAATGGATGGTGTTGTTTCTCTCATTTCTAAACCACCTGCAGTTCAGCTATGTTAGTTTTGTTAAATCCTTACTCCTCTTTAAAAGGAAAGTAAGGGGGAGGCAAGGAATGATCCTCCAGTCATTACTGCCTTACTCCAGCGAGGTTCCACACACTTGGACTTTGAGGTGGGAAAGCAAGGAGTGTAAAGAGTGGCACTGTTACAGAGCTCACAGTGTGCAGAAGAGGCCCAGCAGCCGCAGCTTTCTGTGCTGGCTCTTCAGCTGTGGGAGCACAGGTTGGACATTCGTGCTGTGTGCACTGTGCTGCAGGATGGCCACAAGCAGATGCCGGAGGGGTTGCACGTAATCGGACTTTTCAGTGGGAAAGCGAGGAGCAACAGCAATGCTGGTGAGAAGCTGCAGGATGTGTGTAATGGTGAGCAGCTGCGGCATTCTGCTGGCTGGGGATTGTGGGGCAGAGGACAGAACCTGCTCAGGGTGCTGCTGTGCTTTGTCTTGCTCCAGGGAAATGCTTCAGGCTCAGTGGAAAATAGGAGAAGCATTTGGGGCATTCCTGGTGGAGGTGAGCAGCTCACACAGCACTCTCAACAAACGGGG
Organism: Lathamus discolor; assembly: GCF_037157495.1. NCBI lineage: Eukaryota > Metazoa > Chordata > Aves > Psittaciformes > Psittacidae > Lathamus > Lathamus discolor. Next base: position 51,253 of record NW_027069226.1, on the reverse strand, counting down.
GCAGGACCCAGCATCACCTATGAGAGGACGAGGCATTGCCCAGACAGATGCCAGCGTGGCTCTTCCTGAGATGTAGGTTTTGGGAGCATGCAGCCCTCAGGGCTGTGCTGGGCCCCCAGCCCAGCAGTGGGGAGCACCCAGACAGAGGGAGAGCCCATGTGGCTGGAGAAAGCCCTTTCAGCAAGTTTTGGGGCTCAGTGAGCCTTCCTGAGCCGCCCGCCAGCAGCAGGAGGGAGCGGGCTCAGAGGTCCAGGGGACCTCAGCAGCCCCATGGCCTCCAGTGTGCCCTGCGCATCCCCAGCATTCCGGGGCTGACCTCTTCCTGTGCCTCCAGGGGTGGGACAGGTTTATGGCTGGGATGCCTCATGCTGTTCTAGACAGGCACTAGGAGGGGTGCTGAGCAATGCAGGGCTGCCTGGGGATGGGTAACACCCCACATACCCACCCACAGGGGCTCAACACAACATGACAACCCCAGGCGACACAGACACAGGTTACTGAGCCCATCCTGCACACAGGCAGCACGTCCCAGGCAACACAGCACACCTCCACCGGCCACGCAGGCAATGGCACATCCAGACAGCACGACAGAGGAAGCACGGACAAGCCTGGGCCTCCACAGCAGGTGGGTGCAGGGCCACAAGTGTGGCCACGTGGCACTGACACGTATGGAGCCCACAGCTATTTACCTTCTCTGTCCCCTTGCCATGTGTCGTGGTTTAACTTCCCTCATTCTATATGGGACTGAGCACTCTGGAGAGGGAGCAGGAGCATCGCAAAGGAAAAGGCCAGGGAACAGGGAGGTCAGTGGGGGAAATGAGATTCCCCCGCAGCATTCCAGTGCATCCCAGCTCCCCCTGCCTCACACACCGGGTCCGTCTGGTACTCGCGGCTGTACAGCTCGTGGCAGTTGTTGAAGATGTACTCGTAGGTGGAGTTGAGGCAGGCTTTCACGCAGTCCTTCGCTGTGCGGCTGGCTTGTGGGGGTCTCTGCAGCTCCTGGACCCAGGTGTGGGATGGGGGAGCGGTGCTGGAGGCAGACCCACAGCCCCAGCCAGCCACCAAGGAGCTACCACAGGACCCCAGCCTTGCAAAGAACTGGGGCCAGTGGGGGTCAGCTCCCCCCTTAGGGGATGGGGTGAGTAGGGCCCCAGCAATACCTTCATCCGAAAGAAGGTGATGCTGGTCAGTAAATCCACTGTGGACTTAAGATCCTGCAGCCGTTCGGGGCTGCTGGCAGGGAAATTGTTCTGCCAAAGAGGAAGAAAAGACAGAACTCTCAACAGGGTGGGTAGAGGGGAAGAAAACAGCCAAAACTGAGGATTGGCAGGCACTTTACCCGGTACGTGGACAGGTCAATCCGCAGCGAGTTGTGCAGCTGGTCAAGGAGTTTGACGAAATGCTCCTTCCGCAGAGAAACATCCCCGAGACAGGTAAGATGGCGAAAAGGTGGCAGGGACCGTACCCCCTCCTAGCTGCCCCTGGCTCCCTCTGATCCCCACCAACACCACCCTGGCTCATCCCTCTTCTTCCTGCTGTCCTTCCTTGCCTCCTTCCTTCAACAGAGCCCAGCAGGCGGGCATGGGATGCCCACAGAGAAGAGCACATCCTCGCTGGTGGCTCGGGCTCACCGGCAGCCATCAACAGCCCTTGGGGCAAACATGGCCATGCCAGGCACGGTACAGGATCAAGAGGCGACACTGCACATCCCCTTCGCTCTCACTGGCAGTTGGTGTTGGAGGTGGGAGACAGGCTGTTCTATCTGCCCTGTTCACTTGAACACCTCCAAGCCTGGGGCAGGCACAGGGAGAGGGTGTGCAGGATGGTGCCCCTGGGCCACGTGGGAAGAGATCAGGCAAAAAGCGCAGGGAAAAAGCAGCTGGGCTCTTGCTGCAGTCACTCATCTTCTGGGCTGAGCTGGTAAGACACAAGGCCAGGATGGCTCACAGGAGCTGGACACCTATGTGGGCTCCTTGCTTACCCAACCAGGCTGCATCGGGGACTGTGGGCAGGGCATTGTCCCAGGTAGATGATATTCACTGGGGCTGAGTGGCTTTAATTCAGCTCAGTCCAGCTGCAGCCAGGAGTGGGTGAGGGGCTTGTCCCTCAATACCCAGTGTGTTGCAGCCAATGTCTCCCTTCTCACCTCCTGCTGCTACAGCCTCTTGCTCCCCCACCTTGCCCAGGTAGGGGATGGGCGTACAGGCAGGAGCTGGGGTTGGGGGGAGCTGGGAATGGTGGGATGGAGCTGGGATTAGGGTGACAGGGGGGACGCACATGTGGTGTCCCCCCATTCCCTGGGCCTGATGCCAAGTGGCAGGCAATGGCGTGAGCATGAGTGTGGCAGCACCTGGAGCTCCCTGGCACTGCCACAACACAGAACAACATGGAACAACATGGTATATGACACGGCACAACATGGCATGACGTGGAATGACACAGCACGACATGGCACAATACGCCAGGTGGCAGCATAGGCCCAGAAAGGGCTGGAGCATGGGACAGGGACAAGGGGACAGCCACTGTGGTGGCAGTGGTGACAGTGCTCAAGGTGTGTGAGTGTGTGTAGGGGCACACACAATGCATGGCTGTGTGCATGAGACATGTACTTGCATGCAAATGTCTTATCTGGCTACATGCACATGATACATGTACGCACATGCACATGCAATACACACCTGCATGCACATGATCCATGTACCCACATGCACACATGATGCATGCTAGCATGCATGTGGTATATAGACCTGTATATATGTGATACACGGGCATGTTTCTATGATGCATGCACACACAATACATGTCCATGTGCCAACACACACAACACACGAAGCGGGATGAGGACCAAGCACCGGAGAGGGCGGGTGGTGCTCGGCCGGAGGCGGGAGGAGGAGCATCTCCAGCACCTCCCTGCGTGGTCGCGGAGACGCTGCCTTCATCCTCCCTCTCTTTTTCCGCATCCCATCCTCCTCTTGATCTCCATCTTCCTCTTAAGCCCCCTCCACCTCTTCCTCCCCCTTCTCCTCTTCCTTTTCCTCCACCTCCACCTCTTTCTTCCCCTCCTCCTCCTCTCCATCTCCATCTTTCTCTTCCCCCTCCCTCCTCCTCCTCCTCCTCCGCCCCCTCCCTCCTCCTCCTCCTCCTTCTCCTCCTCTTCCTCCGCCTCGCTGCACCACCCCCACCAGCTAGCACCCGATGGGCCCCTCCGGCACGGCCGTGCTGCTGCTGCTGCCCCCCCTCATCCTGGCACTTGCAGGTAGGAGGAACCCTGTGGGGGGAAGTGGGATGGACCCGGGGGACCCCAAACTCCAGGGACTCTTGGGGGGGGAGGGGAACGCCGAGGGCCCTTGGAGGGGGACACACACACAACTGGGGACCCAGGCCCAGGACCACCTAATTTTGAGGAAGGGGCGTGAACCCCCAAAAAACCCAAATGCTGGGACCCATCATGATGGGGACTGGGAAGGGGGAATACCCAATGCCAGGGACCCTTAACACTGAGGGGTGGACCCCAGGAGACCCTATTCCTGGGCAGAAGGGGGACCAAGGACCCCTTAGTAGCATGTGCGTGTAGGCACATGTATCATGTGCATGCAGATACCTGTATCACGGGGGACACAGGAGGGACCCTTAGGACCCCAGACACTGGGTGCCTGTTTTTGTGGGGCCTCCAGGGACCCTTAATGTTGGGGGATGGACCCCCAGGAGACCCTGTTTTGGGGAGGAGGTGCTCACAAGCGGAGTCCTCAGCCACGGGGTGCCAGGGCTGAGCCGTCAGGGGGTGTCCCCTGGTGGGGGCTCTTGCAGGGGTAGCCTGCAGCACGTTCACGGTGGGGGCCTGGCCAAGGGTGGCCGTGGTGCCCTTTGGGGGCTCGGTGGCCATCAACTGCAGCCGCAGCACTTGCCCGGGGGGCAACGCCACGTTGGGGCTGGACACCCCCTTACCTGTGGCTCTGGGGGCCGGTGGGCGCCGTTGGCAAAGCTTCTGGCTCCTCAACGTGTCCCAGTGGAACCCCAGCACCGCCACGTGCTACGGGCACTGTGGTGACACCCAAGCCAATGCCAGCGCCGGGGTCCTTGTGTACCGTGAGTACCGGGATGGGGGGGAAAGAGGGTGGTGCTTATAGGAGGGGCTGTGGTTGATAGTTTGGTGTCACCACATCCCAGGGCTACCGGAGCGGGTGGTGCTGGAGCCAGTGCCAGCTTTGGCGGTGGGTGAGAGCAGGAACCTTACGTGCCATGTGCTAGAGGTGGCTCCAGTGGGCAACTTGACAGTGACATTGCGCCGAGGGGCTGAAACGCTGAGGACAGCGAGTTTTGGTGCTGTGAATGGCAGCACCAGCGTGTCTGTCACCCATGTGCTAAGCGCCGGGCCCGGGGACCACGGGCAGGATGTCACCTGCCATGCTGAGCTGTCTCTGCGGCCACATGGGCCCCTCTTCGCCCGCGCCGCCATTCCCATCAGGCTCTCAGTGTTCGGTGAGTGCTGGTGCTGGTGCCCGTGGACCCAGCCAGGGGAAAGGGTTGGAGCAGCTCAGCACCACCATGGCCCTGTCCCCATCCTGTCTCATCCCAGTCCTCATCTGATCTCCATCCCAATCCCATTTCCATGTCCCTGTTACCATCCATATCTCAGTATTCTTCCCTATCATGTCCCTATCCTCGTTCCTGCTCCCATCCTAGTCTCATCTCCATTTCCATCCTAATCCCATCCCAATCCTATTCCTGTCCCCAGTCCCTGTCTTTGTGCCATCCCAATCCCCACCCCAGTCTCCATCCCCTTCCCATCCCCATCCCAGTCTTCTTCCCATCCCCTCCCCAATCCCATTCAAATATTTTTCCCGTCCCCTCCCCAATTCTATCCTAGTCCAATTCCCATTCCAGTCCCCATTCCCATCCCCATCTGATCCCGTCCAGTCCCATCCCAGTCTCTCTGGGACTGCCCATCTGAGCTCCAGAACTCTAATCCCTTTCCCATTCCTCAATCTCTCCCTACCTTCACTCACTGGCCATGGCCATGCCGGAATCCCTTCTGGCAACTCCATGTCCTCACCGGCACCCGGTGAGTGTCCGGCCATTGGGATCCATGATCCCGGTGATGCCACATCCCTGCAGCTCTCCCAGAGCCACCGCAGCTCCTGGCTCCGGCCCACCTGGAGCTCGGCACCACCAGCACCGCCACCTGCCAGCTCACCGGTGCCTTCCCTGCTGGCGACGTCCGCTTCACCCTCACACTGGCCGGGCAGAGCCTGAACTTCACCACGAGAGTGGCTGGGGACGTGCTGACCAGTGTCACCATGCTGTCACCCAGCACCGTGGGACCACAGGAGCTGACCTGCACCACCGCGGTGGCCACAGCTGCGCGTACTGCACAGAGGCAGCTCCAAGTCTACCGTAAGGCACCGGGTGAGGGGGTAATAGGAGCCCATCCCAAAATCCCATTGGATCACCAGCACCTTTCCCACAGGCTTCCCAGCACCCATCCTGGAGCTGAGCCCAGCGCCAGCTCCAGCAGGCAGCAAGGTGCTGGTGAGGTGCCACATTAGTGCTGCCGAGCCCCCAGCACTGTGGCTACAGCTCCATGATGCTGACAGCAAGATCCTGGCCGAGGGGCCACATTCCCAGCTGGAGCTGCCGCTGGTGGCCAGCCGTGAAGACAACGGGCGGCGATTCAGGTGCCAGGCCAGACTGGACATCAATGCCACCACAGTGACAAAGGACGTGGACACCCAGCTCTCTGTGCTCTGTGAGTGCTGCTCTGCCCATGGCTGCTCCCTGCGTTCCTGATTGTCTTGACCTGAGTCAGTGTGTCCGTCCCCTGGTTGAAATTAACTCAGTTTAACAGTGTTTGAGCCAGGCTCAGTTTCCAGCCTCTCCCACTGCCATATCCCATCTTTTCCAGATATGCCAGAGCTGACAGCGAGTGACTGTCCTGGGAACCGGACGTGGCTGCGGGGGACATGGGAAGCTCTTTCCTGCCATGCCACTGGCAACCCTGTGCCCACTGTAGTGTGTGGCCGAGATGGCGTCACTGTCAGCACCAGGGTCCCAGAGCTGGTCACCCGCTCCCGAGCCGGCACCTACCTCTGCAATGCCACCAACAGCTTGGGGACACAGAGCCGGCTTGTTACTGTCCGCGTGGAGTGTGAGTGGCACCGGCACCCTGCGCCGCGGTGGCACCAGCAGCACCAGTGCTAACCATGAGCCCTGTTTGCCCCCTCCCCAAGATGAGCCCATGCTGACGGAGAGGGGCTGCCCCATGCACCGGATCTGGGTGGAGGGCGAGCGGCGGGAGCTGTCGTGTCGCGCCGATGGGGACCCGCCACCCAGCACCCGCTGCGCCCGCGACGGTGGCACCATGGGCAGGTCGGGAATGCACCGGGTGGTTCACCGCGCCGATGCCGGGCGCTACGTCTGCCGGGCCACCAACAAGCACGGCACTGCAGTGCGCAGCGTGGTGGTGACAGTGGAGTGTGAGTGCCAGAGGGGACAGGAGCCAGTGGTGCCAGGGATGGGGATGCTGAAGCCAGGCTGGGGACGTGGCTATGCTGGAAATGTCATTATTCCTGCACCCATGAACCATCACAAAACTCCAGCACTCATCACAACCCAGTCCCTGCACCCATCATCACCCAGTCCCATCATCCAATACCCAGCCCCAGCACTCATCATCACTCAGCACCCATCCCCTTGGCCACCATGTCCCTGCAGATGAGCCAAGCATGGCAGAGCCCGGGTGCCCAGCACAGAGGCTCTGGGTTGAGGGGAGGCCAGCGGAGCTGGTCTGTGCAGCCACTGGCAACCCCCAGCCCCACGTCGCCTGTGCCAAGCTTGGGGATGGCCACCACCTCATGGCAATGAGCACCAATGTCACCCGCGCCCACGCTGGCACCTACCAGTGCCAGGCCACCAACAGCCGCGGCTCAGCCCTGCGCAACGTCACCATCGCTGTCGAGTGTGAGTCGAGCATGGGGTGACCCAAGGGGTGTCAGGGAGGGACCTGGGGGTCCAGGGAGGGACCCGGGTGTCAATGGGGGGACTCAGGTGTTAGGAGGGGGGGGGGTGCAAAAAAGTGGCTTTTTTTGGGGTGTTTTTTGCCTACGGGGCTGTGCTTTGGGTGAGGGCCCGTGCCCCCCCCCGGTGCAGACAGCCCAGGCACTGTCACCCTGCGTGTCCTGCCCTCGGCCACCGTCTCCCGCGGCACCAGCTTCAGCGTGGAATGTCGTGCCGAGGGGCTGCCCCCCCCCACCTATGGCTGGGTGCTGCCACCCGCTCCCAACCTCCGCTTTGGCGCTGGTAACCGCAGCGTCGCTGTCGCCGGGGCCGCCGCCGCTAACAGGGGGCTTTATACCTGCACCGCAAGCAACCGGCACGGCTGGCAGACCGGCAGCGTCCTGGTGCAGGTGGACGGTGAGCTGGGGGCTACAGGGAAACACGGGGGTGACACTGCCACTGAGCTGCCACCCACACTTTGCCCTCCTGTTAGAGAGCCGGTTGGTGCTGGTGGCATCGCTGGGCTCGGTGGGCGCCGTTACCGTGGTGGGTTTGGCGGCTGCCGGGGGTTATTACCTCAAATCAACGGCATGCAAGAAGGGGGAATACAACGTGCGGGACGCCGAGGGCTCGTTGGAAGCCGCCTGCCTGCACCGGCAGCACCGCGGCCAAGCTGAGGTCTATGGCATCCAGCTCACACAGCCATAACCAGGAACATCCATCCCTGCTAGCCCCAGCATCCCCAACGGGATGGATCCCCCTGGCATTCCCAATGAGATGGATGGTTGGGGGTCGCTTTTTGTGTCTGTCCATCCCTGCCGTGTTTCCCCCCTCCCCATTGTCACAGTGTTTGGGGAAATTTGAAGCGTTTTGGTGCCAGTGGGTTGCTGGGGGGTGGGGGCACCCAGGTCCCCTCTTGGCAATTCCCAGGGTATACAGCAACACACAATAAATAATTCCATTGGAATGGGAGGGAGGAAGATGGTGACTCCGGCTTCGGGGGCGGGGGACCCAGTCCCAACCACCACCTTCTTGGCCCCAAGCCCCATCCCACGTTCCCAACCATGGGGACCCCCATCCTGGCCAAGGGGTAAAGGCTTCAAGGGGGCTCACATACCCTATGGGGGGCATGGGGACCCCTTGGAGGACACAGATACCATGGGGGAGATGAAGATACCCCAGGAAGGGGTTGGTATTTGGGGGGGGGCTGTAAATGGGGGCTGTTGGTGGGGTGACTGGAACTGGGAGGTTTGGGCTGTGATGCTGGGGTTCCCTATGGCTCTTGTGGGTTTTTTGGACCACCCACAGCCACCCCCCAACCACTGATGGGGCTTTGGGTGTCCCCAGCTGCTGACTTTGGGGCTTCCTCTTTGCTCTGGGCTGGTCCCATTTTAGACATTACAGGCTTGGGAGAGGCACAGATCCTGCACCCCTCTATGTGAGGGGCTTTTAGCATTTCCTGTTTTGTACCCCTTTTTTATGGGGCCGGAGGAGGGGTCCTGTTGTGCCCCAAACCCGTTTCAATAAAGCCACAGGACATAGAGGTGGAGATTCATTCCCGGCAGACATTCTTGGGGGGCTCGTATAGGGCTGAGCTATGCTGGAAGGGTGTGTTCTGGGTATCCCCCCCACTTCAAACCATGTCGTCAGCACTGGGGTGCAGGAGCCAGTGCTCGTGGGGGGCACTGTCCGCCCCTGGCATGTCCGTCAGGGTGGCTTTGTCTCCCCTTGGGCTGTCCCCATTCCCCAGCTGGGACTCGGGGGTCTCCCCAATATCCTCCAGTGGCAGGAACTGCATCTCCTCCTTGGCCAATCTGCAGGACATCAAGGTCACCCCAAAACCACCCCAGAGTCACCCCTGGCACCCCCCATCAAGGACACCCCCATTCCCCAGGAATGGCTTTCAAGGGTCCCTGGGAGCATCCTGGGATCCCTGGTGGGAGCTGGGAGGTCTCGGCAGGGTTGGGGGACACTGGGGAGTTTTGGGGTGGCTGAAGGAACTCCAGAGGTGTGGGGGTACCCCAGAGCCCCTCACTGAGGAGGGTTGGAGGGGGGCAGGGTTGGGGGGTCCCGTCCCCACATACGTGATGTCACAGGCGGAGCCGCGGAACGGTGGCTGGCGCAGCGGCGCGGCTGCGGCCGTGTACGGCACCCGCGGGCTGGCGGCGTCCCAGTACCGGTCTCGCTCCAGCGCCGGCACCTCCCCGTACAGCTCATCCACTGCCAGCATGGAGACCTGCGGCACGGACTCGGGTCCCCTCCTGACACTGGGCCCCTGTCCTGGACACCCAGTTCCCAGTGGGAGTGGGATGGGGATACCTGGAAGTTGCGGTCAATCAGTGTGTTGGTCTCAAAGTCATCGTCGTCCTCCCCAAAGGGGTTGATGAGCTGCTCAGCCACCTGCAACAAGGCCACTGTGTCCCCTGAGGCCGCCATTGTGTCCCCTGAGGCCACCGTTGTCACCTCCCCCCCAGCCCCACCTTGAGCCACCCCACGTAGAAGAAGAACTGGAGGAGGGTGAAGACGGGGACCCCGAGGTCCAGCTCGTGCCCTGCATAGCCCTGGGCCGGGTCCAGGAACTGCCGCCCGATGAGGCACGTCACGAAGAAGGTGTAGACGGCGATTGTCACCACCTGCAGCAGGGGACAGTCCCCTCCGTGTCCCCCCACATCCTTCCATCCCTGCCTGTTTTCCGTGTCCCTCTACCCCTGTCAATGTATCCCCATGTCCTTCCATCTTCATCTGTATCGCTCCAGGTCACCCCTGTTTTCCACCATTCTTGTCCCCCTACACCCCTGACATGTCCCCCTACATCCTTTCATGTCCCCTCATCCCTTGGCAGTACCCTCATGTCCCCTGGTCCATGTCCATCCCTTTTGGGTCCTCTCCACATCCCTCAACCCTTTTGGGTCTTCTCCAAGTCCCCCAGTCCCTGTCTATGTCTTCCCATGTCCTTTCATGCCCTTTCACACCCAGGTCCCCATCCAGCTTCCCCCCCCACCACGTCCCCATTGCTTCCCAGTGCTCCCAGTGCCCACCTGGGTGTACACCAGTGGAACGCTGATCCAGTCGTAGTGGAAGAGGAGGCTGCAGTGCCCCCGGAAGCGGTTCAGCTCCTGAGGGGGGGGACGGACATGACGACACAGGAGGGTTTGGGGGTGATGGGGGGTTCGGAGGGTCCCTGAGGGGTCTCGGGGGATACCTCCATGAGGAGCTTCAGGGCGCAGTCATCGCGCACCCGCCCCTCGCGCCGCGCCTGCGCTGCCAGAGCCGTGAACCAGACGCAGGGGACCCAGAACTGGTTGTGGGGGGAGCGGAGCCCCTCGAGCCGCCGCCGCTCCCCCCGAGTCAGGAACCCTGTGCAACAGGACGTCAATCTCCCCGCCTCGTGACATCACTCCCCGTACCCATGACGTTACTGCCCGCCAACATCACAGTGCCCCCACATTGAGGCAGGGGAAGCTTGGAAGCCAGCTGGGTGACGTCCACGTGTTCATGTCACACACTCCCCATGACATCACTGCCCCCACGGTGATGTCACTGCCATGAGGACACCCCTATCCCACTGCCCCCCAGTGTCCCCAGCACCTCACCCCAGTGTTCCCACTGTTCCCAGTGTCCCCAGCACCTCACCCCAGTGTTCCCACTGTTCCCAGTGTCCCCAGCACCTCACCCCAGTGTTCCCACTGTTCCCACTGTCCCCAGCTCTCCCCCTGGACATAAGGGACGTGGAGGGACACGAAGCCAGAAGGAGGGACAAAGAGATGGTGGAAACCCCCACCCAGTACCTGCCCCCCGGGTGCCATCCCCACTGCCATCCCCCTACCCCACCTCGCTCTGCCCCATAACATCGTCCCCGGTGCCATCCCCCCGATGCCATCCCGCTGCCCCATAGCGTGTCGTGTCCCCCCCACCCACCCACCCACGACATCAAGCGCGCACCCGCCTGCACGAGGTGGTCGGCGGTGGGGAAACGCTTGCGCGCCGCGGAGCTGACCGCGCGCAGCACGAGCAGCGCCGCCAGGCTCCCGTAGCGCAGCAGCGTCCGGCGCAGCAGCCGCCCGCGCGCGTCCGCGCCGTGCACGCTCCCGGCCACCGCCAGCATCAGCCCGTCGGGAGCGGGCACGGCGCGGAACTGCCCCCACCAGCGCTCCAGCACCAGCGCCACGTAGAACCCTGCGGCGGCAGCGAGGGGCACGGGGAGCGCTGGGGTCATTGGAAAGGGGTGAAACTGGGGGCACTGGGGCAGTGTTGGGAGCACTGGGAGGGGCCACTAGGGAAAACTGGGGGCACTGGGGCGGTTTTGGGAGCACTGGGAGGGGCCACTGGGGAAAACTGGGGGCACTGGGGGCATTGGAAAGGGGTGAAACTGGGGCCACTGGGGCGGTGTTGGGAACACTGGGAGCACTGGGAGGGGCCCCTAGGGAAAACTGGGGGCACTGGGGCGGTGTTGGGGATGCTGGGAGCACTGGGAGGGGCCACTGGGGAAAACTGGGGGCACTGGAGGCTTGGAAAGGGGTGAAAATGGGGCCACTGGGGCAGTGTTGGGGGCACTGGGAGGGGCCACTGGGAAAAACTGGGGGCATTGGAAAGGGGTGAAACTGGGGCCACTGGGGCGGTGTTGGGGACACTGGGAGCACTGAGAGGGGCCCCTAGGGAAAACTGGGGGCACTGGGGCGGTGTTGGGGACGCTGGGAGCACTGGGAGGGGCCACTGGGGAAAACTGGGGGCACTGAGGGCATTGGAAAGGGGTGAAACTGGGGGCACTGGGGCAGTGTTGGGGACACTGGGAGAGGGGGCACTGGGGAAAACTGGGGGCATTGGAAAGGGGTACTGTCTGAAACTAGGGCCACTGGGAGGAGGCAATGGGGATACTGGGACCACTGCTGGGGCCACTGGGAGCACTGGGGGGGGGGGGTGCTGGGGCCGCAGGGAGCAGTACTGGGAGTAGTACTGGGAGCACTGGCGTCTCACCTAGCACGAAGGACACGGGGATGAGGTTGGCTGATTTGTCACAGTAAAGCACAAGCTTCTCAAAGAGCCTCTTCTGCGCCTCCGACAGCAGGAACCTGGGCCATGGGGGGGCATCAGCAGCAGCCCCCACCCGTGTGTCCCTCTCCACCCTGTGTCCCCCCATATGTCCCCATTTGTGTGCCCCCCATCTCCCCCTGCATCCTGTGTCCCCATATCCCCATATCCCCCCCATGTCCTCCCCACATCCCCCATATCCCCCCACGTCCATAGGCACCGGTAGGCCAGGCTGAGCACCAGGTAGGCGGTGAGGAAGAGCAGCAGCTCCCGGTAGAGCAGTTTGTAGATGCTCCCACGCCAGAGCAGCAGCAGCCGCGAGAAGCCCCCGAAGCGTGTGGTGGCCACGCGGGACGTGTATGTCACCGTCATGGCAGGTCTAGGGACACCCGGACGCTGGTGGGGACACTGGAGCGATACCCAGGGGACACCAGAGCACACCATGGGGACACTAAAGTGACACCAAGGGGCCACCCCCAGCCCCCCAAATCCTCCCCACTCACCTCAGCAAGAGCTGCACTGGGGCGGCCACCACGGCTCTGGGGCCACAGGCCCTGTCCTGGGGCCTTAAATACCATCCCGGGGCTGGCCCTGCCGTGGCGGGGGGGAGACAGGGACACACATGCCCCCAAGGGGAGGGCTGTCTGGGTGTTTTGAGCCCTGCCCCTTCCCCACAGGGGCGTGTTGGTGGCCTTGGGCGCCAGCCCTGGCTCTGTCCCCAAGCCCTTGTTGCCAGCAGTGGGGTCACAGGGACAGATCCCAGCAGGACACAGGGAGAGTGCAGAGCCCCATCCACCCCACTGCGGCCCCATTAATCCACCCCCAGCACTAATGAGGGTCCCCACGTCCCACCAGGCCCAGGGCCAATCAGTTAACGTCACCCCCCCACACCAGGTTGGACCCCCCCCCCACCAAAAAGCCACACAAAAGCAGCTCCGCTGCTGCCGGAGTTTATTATTTACACAAGCCCGGGGAGGGAAGGGTGGTCCTTTGTGGCCCCTTCCCTGGCCCTGGGGACACATGGATGGGGGGGGGAGAAATATGGGGTGCCCCCTCCCGGTCACCCCGGGGGGTTTATTTAGGGCTAGGGGGCTGGTAGGGGTCCAGCAGGAGGCAGGAGAAGGTGTTGACTTTGTCGGCCCCTCGCACCTCATGCGGCAGCAGCGGCAGCTTCACGATGTGGAAGTCCTCGTAGAGGTCCTCCATCTATGGGCAGGGAGAGGGGCTGGGCTACAGGGACATCCCCTGAACCCCCATAGCTCCCCCAGGGAACCTTACAGCACCCCAAATTCCACCCTCAAACCCTCTCCCAGACCCACAGAGGCTCCAGGTTCACCCAGGGCTGCCCCAAATCCCCTCCCAATCTCACCCAAGCCACACCTCCCCACCCCGTGGCCCCCCCCAGGGGGTACCTGGTCGAGGTACTTGGCCTGGATCTTATGCCGGGCCTCACACATCTTGCAGGGCCGCTGGGGGTCGGGGAACACGAGCTGGTTCACCACGATGTTGTGGGTGTCGATGCGACACTTGGCCAGCTCCTGGATGAGCCTCTCCGTCTCGTAGAGCGACAGGAACTCAGCGATGCACACGCAGATGAAGGTCGTCTGCTCCTGCCAACCCCCCCCCCCCAAAAAAGCACCCTCAGGGGGACACCACCACCGACAACCCCCCTCCGGTGGAACATTCCCTATAGAATGTGCCCAGACCAGTTCAGCAACATCCGCATGGTCCCCACTCCCCTCTTTGGCATCCCCAGGTCCTCTCCCAGTGTCCCTGTGGCCCCAGATTCCACCTCAAAGCCCCATATTCCACCCTCGTACCCCACGGTCCCCATGGCCCTCTAGCATCCCAGTGTCCCCACGGTCCCCATTCCCCTCTTCAGCATCTGTGTCCCCATGATCCCCCATTTCCATCTTTGGCTTCCCAGCGTCCCCGTCTCCCTGTTGGTGGCCTCACAGGGTCCTTGAACTGCTCACTGACGGAGCGGATGACAGGCAGCGTCTCCTCCAGCTTAGAGGCCAGTTGGTCGGCGTTCATGTCCCCCAAGCCCAACATGTTGCACATCTGAAGAACACAGCAGTGAAGCTCCAACCCCTCCGAGGTGTCTGCCCCCCGCGCTGTGGTTGCCCCTCTCACCTGGGAGATGAAAGGACTGATCTGGTTCTTGATCTGCATGAGCCGGCCCAAGCCACGCTCCACGATGGTGGGGAAGTTGAGCAGCCGCAGCGTGTGGCCAGTGGGCGCCGTGTCAAACACCACCACGGAGAAGTTCATCCCTTTCACCAACCTGAGTCGGCACAAGGCGGGGGACACTCAGTGGGGCCACCTGCCCCCCCTTGGCTCTGTTCCAACACCCCCTCCCCAAGCGCTCACCTCATCACCTCAGCATAGCTCATGGCCTCGTCGATGCCGGGGAAGGCGCTCATGGCCTCCTGCATCATCTTCTTGCCCATGCTCAGCATGTTGTCCTCCTCGAAGAACTCATCGGGCAGCTCCGCCACCCCCAGGCTGGGGTCAATCTCCTGCAGAGGACTTGGGGGAGTGAGAAAGGGGGAATGTGGTGGAGGAGCAGCACCGGGAATGCCAGGAACGCCGGGCTCACCATGGCAAAGAGGTTGTCATAGCCCTTCACTTTGGTGGGGACCTTGGAGAACTTCTGGTCGAAGGCATCAGAGATGTTGTGGGCAGGGTCAGTGGAGATGATGAGGACGCTCTCCCGCACCTTGGAAAGCTGCACGGCCAGGCTGCAGCTGGGGGGACAGCGGTGACAGCCGGGGCGCTCCTACCCCCCTCACACACACACAAACACAGGGGGTGGCCCCAGGCTTCTCCCAAGAGGATCCAATCCCGTCCCTTCCGCCCCGAGGGGCTTGAGCCCAACATCCCCCTCCGCGGAGGACCGATTTCCGGCGGGGCGCCAGCTGCGGCCAAACACTCCTGGGGCCGACCCTCCCGATTCCCGATCCCGATTCCCACCCAGCCCATCCCAATCCCCCTCCGGGGCCCGAGCCCCCATTACCCCATCCTGATCCCGACGCCCCCCATCCCCAGCCCGTCCCGTTCCCCCCCCCCAGCCTGGCCTGATCACGATCCTGAACCCCCGTCGGCCCGTCCTGACATTCCCCCCCCGCCCCCCCGGGGCCGGTCCAGATCCCCTCACCCGAGATCGCGGTTCCCGCCGAGGTCCCGCTCCCCCTCAAGCCCATCCCGGGGCCCGTGCCGGTAGCCCCGCACCTGCAGGTGGTTTTGCCCACGCCGCCCTTCCCGCCCACGAAGATCCACTTGAGGCTCCGCTGCTCGATGACATTCGCCAGCGTCGGCTCCAGCGGCTCCACGTCGGGGGCGTCCTCGAACTCCTCCGCCTCCGGTCCCCACCCGCCGCCCGCCGCCGCCGCCGCCGCCGCCATCTTCCCCCCGCGCCACCCGGCGGCCCTCCCGCATCCTCATTGGCCGCCACCCCTCCGCTCTGCCCCGCCCCTTGGCACCGGATTGGTCGTCGAGACCGAAGGGGCGAGGCCAAAAGCGGCGCGTTGCCCAGCAACGCCGTTCTGTCATCCGGCGGCGCCGCGCGCTTCCCGGCGTGCCCAGCGGCGCGGCGATCGCGGCGGACAAGATGGAGGCGCACGGTGAGGACGGGGAGGCCCCGGAGGCCCCGTCCCCGCCTCCCGGGCCCGGCGGCGGCGTCAACGTCTTCGCCAACGACGGCAGCTTCCTGGAGCTCTTCAAGCGCAAGATGGAGGCGGAGCGGGAACGGGAGGCGGCGGCAGCAGCGGTGGCGGAAACAGCCGGTGGCGCCGGGCCCCGCCCGCCCGACGGCTCGAAGAGGAGCGGCGGCGCCCTCAGCTTCGTAAGGACGCGGGACCCGCGTCTCCTCCCGGCCCACCCGCACCTTGCGGCCGGTTCGCGGGGGTCCCTTCGGGCCGGCTCCGGGGGTGGCGGCGGCCGCTGCCCCCCGCCAGCGGCTCCGTGCAGCGGGGGTGGGGGTCCCCAGAGGCGAGTGCGGGCCCCGCTGTTACCGCCAGCGCCTCCCAGCGGGCACCGGCGTCCATGGAGCTGGGGGGCTCGTCCCGGGGGCTCTCCCGTGGTGCCGGCGCTGCTCGCTCCCTAAGGGAACATCATCCCCAAAGCGGGCAGGGACGGGGGGTCCCCGCTGCGGACAGCCGGGCTGCCCGTCCCTCCTGGCCCCGGGGCCGTGGGTAACGGTGGCAGTTGTGTCCCTTCCCCCCCTTAGGTGGGCAGGCGGCGAGGGGGGAACAAACTGGCCTTGAAGACAGGAGTGGTGGCCAAGAAGCAAAGGACGGACGAGGAGGTGGGGGCCCTTTGCTGGGGGGACACACACTGAGCTGGACAATGGGAGCACTGGGAGGGGGCGCTGGGGTGAACTGGGGACATGGGAAGCACTGGGATGGGATGACAGGGATGCAGGGAGGGGTGTTGAGGACACAGGGAGCCCTGGAGGAAACTGGGGGCACTGGGACTGCTGCTGGGGGCACTGGGACTGCTGCTGGGGGCACTGGGACTGCTGCTGGAGGCACTGGGACTGCTGCTGGGGACACTGGACTGCTGCTGGGGGCACTGGGACTGCTGCTGGGGGCACTGGGACTGCTGCTGGGGGCACTGGGACTGCTGCTGGGGGCACTGGGACTGCTGCTGGGGGCACTGGGACTGCTGCTGGGGGCACTGGGACTGCTGCTGGGGGCACTGGGACTGCTGCTGGGGGCACTGGGACTGCTGCTGGGGGCACTGGGACTGCTGCTGGGGACACTGGGATTGCTGCTGGGAACACTGGGACTGCTGCTGGGGGCTCTGGGACTGCTGCTGGGGACACTGGGACTGCTGCTGGGAACACTGGGACTGCTGCTGGGGGCACTGGGACTGCTGCTGGGGGCACTGGGACTGCTGCTGGGGACACAGGGAGTGCACACTGAGGTAAACCGAGGATAGTGGGAGTACTGCAATGGGAACACTGGGGCGGGTAGTGGGGAGGCAGGGAAGGGGTGCATTGGGAGGAGCTCCTCAGGCACCCCCATGTCCCCCTGTGCTGCTCTAGGTGCTGACGAGTAAAGGGGACGCGTGGGCCAAGTACATGGCCGAGGTGAAGAAGTACAAAGCGCATCAGTGCAGCGACGATGACAAAACGCGGCCGTTGGTCAAGTAGCGCCCGCTGGGCGTTAGAAACGCTCTTTCTGCAGGGCCCGAAGCCTTTTCTAGCTCCAAACGCCCCCCACCCCGGGCCCGGGGCCACCGGAGCTGCCTCAATGGCAACCAGGACTTTGATGCCACCATGGACTGGCCCCGCTGCTTCTGCCCCTCCCCGGGGGGGCATCATTTGGGGTGGGAAGGGGGGGGGGGGGGGGGGGCGGCTGCTGGTGCAGCATTAAACACCTCAGATTTGGAGCTGCGTGGAGAGATTCTGGAGGGGCTTGTGGGTCACCGAGGATTCCCAGTCACTGCTGTGGGGGGTCATGGGCTCCCCAGCCCCTACTATGGCGGGGTTATGGGCTCCCCAGCCCCTGCTATGGGGCGGTTATGGGCTCCCCAGTCACTGCAGTGGGGGGTTACGGGCTCCCCAGCTACTGCTATGGGGAGTTCTGGGGATCCCATTCCCAGTCTTTTCCAGTGCTCCCTGATCCCATTCTCAGTCTTTTCCAGTGCTCCCTGATCCCATTCCCAGTCTTTTCCAGTGCTCCCTGATCCCATTCCCAGTCTTTTCCAGCGCTCCCTGATCCCATTCCCAGTCTTTTCCAGTGCTCCCTGATCCCATTCTCAGTCTTTTCCAGTGCTCCCTGATCCCATTCCCAGTCTTTTCCAGCGCTCCCTGGTCTCATTCCCGGTGTTTCCCACCGCTCTTATTCCCACCCCCCCCCAGCCCTCTCTTGCCCCACTTACCCCCCCCCCCCCCAACGTCCCCCCGCAGTGGTA
Organism: Lathamus discolor; assembly: GCF_037157495.1. Taxonomy (NCBI): domain Eukaryota; kingdom Metazoa; phylum Chordata; class Aves; order Psittaciformes; family Psittacidae; genus Lathamus; species Lathamus discolor. Next base: position 33,310 of record NW_027069226.1, on the reverse strand, counting down.
CGTCCCACGCCGCGGGGCACGCCGGGTAACACAGTTCAGCGCCGTAGTTGGCGGAAGCGCCCACTGCGCATTCTCGTGCCCGCCCACCCTTTTCCACGTGGCCCCGCCCCCGCGCCACGTGACGCGGCCCGTCCTTCCCGCGCGGGGCGGACGGTGGCCGCCGGGGGTCAGCGCCCGCGTGTCGCGCTAGGGCCCCGCCGGTGACCCCCCCCCTTCCCCGTTAACTCTCCCCCCCCCCCCCCCCCCGTATCTGGGACACCCCCCCCCTTTCCACTGTGCACCGGGACCCCCCCTTCAACCCCGGACAGGTACGGAAGCGGCGCGGGGCCTGGTGGCACCGGCGGGGGGGTAGGGGGGGCGTTATGTCGGTAAATGGGCGTTGGGGGGGTGGGATGGGGATGCGATGGCGGGAGAGAGCTGGGGGGGCACAACCGGGTGCTTTTATGGGGGGGGGATTACGGGGGTCAAACAAGAGCTGGTGGGGGGAATAAAAAGGGGGGGGGTGTTATGGAGGCCAAGCCGGAGCTCGGGGTTGCAAATTGGGAGGGGGGGGGGGAGAACAAAGGGGGGGTTATAATCAAAAGGGGGGGCTGTAATACCGGGGTTATGGGGTCAAAGAGAGGCTGGGGGTGCAAATGGGGAGCTCTACCCCTTGTATTCCCCTTACCCCCTGTTGCCCCCCCCCAGGCTGTGTGCCCCCACCGGAGCCATGGACTGGCAGCCGGACGAGCAGGGCCTGCAGCAGGTCCTGCAGCTGCTCAAGGACTCGCAGTCACCCAACACAGCCACGCAGCGCGTGGTGCAGGATGTATCCCCCCCCCCGGAACATCCCCCGGTGTCCCCAGCATCCCCCCCCCCTCCCCGTTCTCAAACCCACCCCCCCCCACACACACACACACCTTGCCCCAGTCCCCCTCCTGGTGCCCCCAGCCCCTCCTTCCTGGTGGCCCCCCCCCCCCCCCTCTGTGTACCCAGCACCGCCCCCCGTGGCCCCCACACCCCGCCCATGGTGTCCCCAGCACCATCCTTAACTTACGGATCAGAAACTGAAGCAGTTGAACCAATTCCCCGACTTCAACAACTACCTGATCTTCGTCCTCACGCGCCTCAAGTCTGAAGGTCGGGGGGGCCACAGGCATTTGGGGGGTTCCAGAGGTGGATGCAGGAGCCAAGCTGTCCATTCCTGGCTCAGCAGTCCCTGCAGCCCCCCCATAAGCCTTTGTCGTTGTCCCCCCCCCCCCAGATGAGCCAACGCGGTCTCTGAGCGGCCTCATCCTGAAGAACAATGTTAAAGCCCATTTCCAGAGCTTCCCGCAGCCCGTGGCCGAGTTCATCAAGCAGGAATGTCTCAACAACATCGGCGACGCCTCCTCCCTAATCCGAGCCACCATTGGTGAGTGGGGGGGGGCATCCCCAAGCATTTCTGCCCCCCACTTGGTGCTAACAACCACCCCGTTCCCATCCAGGCATCCTCATCACCACGATCGCCTCCAAGGGGGAGCTGCAGATGTGGCCAGAGCTGCTCCCTCAGCTCTGCAACCTTCTCAACTCCGAGGACTACAACACGTGTGAGGTGTGTGGGGCCTGGGGAGGTCACCGGGAGGGGGGGGGCGGTCTGTGCGTGGGGCTGACCCCTCCTTGGCACCCAGGGAGCGTTTGGGGCCCTGCAGAAGATCTGTGAGGACTCCTCCGAGCTCCTGGATAGCGACGCGCTCAACCGGCCCCTCAACGTCATGATCCCCAAATTCCTTCAGTTTTTCAAGCACTGCAGTCCCAAGATTAGGTACTGGGGGAGGGCTTTGGGGGCACACCCGCTGCAGCCCCATGGTGGGGTTGGGGGCCGCTCAGGAGGGTTGGGAATGTTGGGGGGCTGCCCCCAGCCATCATGGTGGCTGTTGGATGAGGTGGGGTGGGAAATGGGTGATTCCTGTGCCCAGAGCCACGGGCTGGGATTTGCACTGGGGGTGTCCTCATCCTTCTCTCTAATTCCATTTGTGCCCCCCCCCTCCCAGCCCGTGGTGATGATTTAGGGGTCCTCCACCCAGACTGGGCACTTAAAGCTCGGCCAACATCATCCTATGGGGCTCATCCTATGTGTGTGTGTCCCAAGTGTGGACTGGAGCAAGCCTGTGGGGTGCTGGGGTAGGGGGGATTGGGGCTGCCCCCCTTCTCCTTTTCACCTCATTTGCTAACACACACACTCTTTGCCCAGGTCTCACGCCATTGCCTGTGTCAACCAGTTCATCATGGACCGGGCTCAGGCACTGATGGAGAACATCGACACCTTCATCGAGGTGAGTGAAACCTCCCAATGGGAGCAGCTCCGAGAGGGGGCAGCAGCAAGTGTGTGTGTGTGTGTATCCCCTCTTTCCTCCCCAGCACCTCTTTGCTTTGGCTGTGGATGAGGACCCTGAGGTGCGGAAGAACGTGTGCCGTGCACTGGTGATGCTGTTGGAGGTGCGCATCGACCGCCTCATCCCCCACATGCACAGCATTATCCAGGTGAGGCCTTGAGCAGCAAAAAGCGGGGGAAGGAGCCCATTGGACCCCCCCCCCCCCAGTGGGTGAGTTTTGGGGTTCATATGTTGTGTCACCCCCTTCCCTGCAGTACATGCTGCAGCGGACACAGGACAGTGACGAGAACGTGGCCCTGGAGGCCTGTGAGTTCTGGTTGACATTGGCCGAGCAGCCCATCTGCAAGGAGGTGCTGACCTCCCATCTGGTGCAGTGAGTGCTCAGAGCACCCCCACCTCGTCCCATAGCACCCACAGGACCCTCCTCACCCCTTAATTTCCCCCTCTTTTCCAGGCTTATCCCCATACTGGTGAATGGTATGAAGTACTCGGAGATTGACATCATCCTGCTCAAGGTGTGAGGTTGGGGTGGGAATGGGAAGGGGGCTCCTTCTGCACTGTGAGGCTGGAAGTGGTTAAACTGGAGGGGCTGGGACAGCAGGAGCCACCCCGAGCCCCCCTGGATGTGATGACAGCTTCAGAGCTGATGCTGGTGATGGCTGTTGTGTTCGTACTGTCTGATCCATGGGGCTGAGGATCCCTAGGGTAGGTGATGGAGGTTCCCTGTGGTGTGACATGATGTCCCCTTGTCCCTACAGGGGGACGTGGAGGAGGACGAGGCCATTCCCGACAGTGAGCAGGACATCAAGCCCCGCTTCCACAAGTCCCGCACGGTCACGCTGCAGCATGAGGAGGAGCGGGCACAGGACCCTGAGGATGCAGAAGATGAGGATGACGATGACACCCTCTCCGACTGGAACCTGAGTATGGGGGTGCCCTTTGTGGGGTGCCAGCCTCGGCTTTGGGGGGGGATAAAACCCAACATGGGATGAGATGGAGCTCGTTGGGTTGGGATTGAAGCCCTGGCCCCGCAGGGAAGTGCTCAGCCGCTGCGCTGGACGTCCTGGCCAATGTCTTCCGGGAAGAGCTGCTCCCACATCTGCTCCCACTGCTCAAGGAGCTGCTTTTCCACCCTGAGTGGGTCATCAAGGAGTCAGGCATCCTGGTGCTGGGGGCTATTGCTGAAGGTAGGTACTGTGCTCATGGTGCTGGAGGCCATTGCTGAAGGTGGGTGCTGTGCATGACGGTGCCCCTGCCCGCAGGCTGCATGCAGGGGATGGTGCCGTACCTGCCCGAGCTGATCCCACACCTCATCCGGTGCCTGGCGGACAAGAAGGCGCTGGTGCGCTCCATTGCGTGCTGGACGCTGAGCCGCTACGCGCACTGGGTGGTCAGCCAGCCCCCTGACATGTACCTCAAGCCTCTCATGACCGAGCTCCTCAAGCGCATTCTCGACAGCAACAAGCGGGTGCAGGAGGCTGCCTGCAGGTACAGGGACAGTGGGGACCCCTCCCCGGGTTGGGGGTTTGGGTGCTGGATCTAAGTGGGAGGAGGAGTTTGAGGTGCTGTGATGAAGGAGGGGCAGAGCAGGCCACAGAGATTAACTGCTCTGGAGCCAGGCTGGGAGCTGGGAAGAAGAGGCTGGAGAAGGCTCCAGGGGGGACTTCAGAGCAGCTCCCAATGCTTAAAGGGGCTATGAGAAACCTGGAGAGGGACTTTGAACAAGGGATCGAGGAATGGGATGAGGAGGAACAGCTTCCACTGGGAAGAAGAATTTGAGTTAGCATCTCAGGAAGAAGTGCTGTGGAACAGTGGAATGGGTTGAATGGAGGTTTGGATGAAGCATCCCTGGCGGTGTTGGAATGGGGTTGAGGGGGGATCCTGACTCTTCCTCCTCCTGCTCAGCGCCTTCGCCACGCTGGAGGAGGAGGCGTGCACAGAGCTGGTGCCATACCTCAGCTTCATCCTGGACACGCTGGTCTTTGCCTTTGGCAAGTACCAGCACAAGAACCTGCTCATCCTCTATGATGCCATTGGGACCCTGGCTGACTCCGTGGGGCACCACCTCAACCAGCCGGTATGGTGCGGGATGTTCCCGTTCACCCCGCTGTGTCCTTCTCCATGGCCCAGGCCTGGGACCCATGATGACAAGTGCCAACAGACATTCGAATCCCGAAGTGCCAGTGTGGATCTCTCTGCTCTGATGGTCCCTGGGCTGAGGGGGGCTGCCCCCTGTGTGTATCCCCTTCCCCATGCTGGGATCTCTCCCATTAGGAATACATCCAGAAGCTGATGCCTCCACTCATCCAGAAGTGGAATGAGCTGAAGGATGAAGACAAGGACCTTTTCCCACTGCTGGAGGTGAGCTGGGAGGTGCAGAGGGCAGCACCTGGGAGCTGATCTGTGCCCTAATCCCCCTTCCACCCCGTTGCTGTCCTCCCCATCACCTGCAGTGCCTGTCCTCGGTGGCCACCGCACTGCAGAGTGGTTTCCTGCCCTACTGTGAGCCCGTCTACCAGCGCTGCGTCACCCTGGTGCAGAAGACACTGGCTCAAGCCATGGTGAGCCCTTGGGTGCGGGGGTTGCTGGGGGGTATCATCCCCTTCATGAGGTGACTATGGGGGTCCTGTATCCCCACCCAGATGTACAACCAGCACCCAGAGCAGTATGAAGCCCCTGATAAGGATTTCATGATCGTGGCCCTGGACCTGCTCAGTGGCTTGGCCGAAGGGCTTGGCTGCCACGTGGAGCAGTTGGTGGCTCGGAGCAACATCATGACACTGCTTTTCCAGTGCATGCAGGTAAAGGGAGGACTCCCCTTTTCCACCTAGGAGCCCCCCAGCCCAGTTTGGGGGTCCCCAGGCTCAGCCCCTGCCTGCTGCCCACAGGACACCATGCCTGAGGTGCGGCAGAGCTCCTTCGCCCTCCTGGGTGACCTCACCAAGGCTTGTTTCGTGCACGTCAAGCCCTGCATTGGTGCGTGTGGGGCTTGAATAAAGGGGGGAAAGCCCAGAATGATGTTTGGGGGGGCTGGCACTGAGTCTGTTCCCACCCCAGCTGAATTCATGCCCATCCTGGGCACCAACCTCAACCCTGAGTTCATCTCTGTCTGCAACAACGCGACCTGGGCCATTGGGGAGATCTGCATGCAGATGGGTGAGTGGTTTGGGGCCCCCTCAGCCCCCCAAAAGCTCAGCTGAGCTCCCCCAATCCTGATACCTCCCCCGCTTGCTTGCAGGGGCAGAGATGCAGCCGTACGTCCAGATGGTGCTCAACAACCTGGTAGAGATCATCAATCGCCCCAACACCCCCAAAACCCTCCTAGAAAACACAGGTAAGGGGGGGTGGCATGGCACAGAGGGATCCCCAAGTGGGAGTTTGGGGGGGACTGGTTGCTGGGGGGAGCTCCTTCTGCTGCTGTGTGTCCCAAATCCCCTCCCTGTACCCTCAGCCATCACCATTGGGCGCTTGGGCTTCGTGTGCCCACAGGAGGTGGCCCCCATGCTGCAGCAGTTCATCCGGCCCTGGTGAGTCGGGGGGCTAAGCTTTGGGGTTCTCATACCGCCTAATAGGAGGGCAGGTGTCACTGAACCCCACTCTCTCCCTCCCTCCTCCTGCAGGTGCACATCTCTCCGGAACATCCGGGACAATGAAGAGAAGGACTCAGCTTTCCGAGGCATCTGTGTGATGATTGGGGTGAACCCTGGGGGGGTCGTGCAGGTATTGGGGAGTGGGGGGGGGGGGCACCCAGCAGTGGTTTTGGGGTGCTGGTGTGGGGGTTATCCCATTATAACACTTCCCCCCCCAGGACTTCATTTTCTTCTGTGATGCTGTCGCATCCTGGGTGAGCCCCAAAGATGACCTGCGGGACATGTTCTATAAGGTCAGATGGGGACAGTGGGGACTCCCCCCCGATGAGGGGTCCCCCTTAGTGTCAAGCTCCCTCTTCCCCTACCCAGATCCTTCATGGCTTCAAGGACCAGGTTGGGGAGGAAAACTGGCAGCAGTTTTCGGAGCAGTTCCCACCTTTGCTCAAGGACCGGCTGGCGGCGTTCTATGGGGTCTAGGCCAAGCCAAAGCATCGGAATCAGGTCTGGGAGGAGGGTGGAGGGTGGAGCTGGAGGGTGGGCAGATGGGCCCCCTCCATGACGAACAGACTCCCCCTGAACCCCTTTTCACCCCTCTTACAGGTCGGGAAGCCGTCGGGACAGTGGTTGGGAGCGGGCATGTCCCCCCCACCGCACCCAGGGAGGGGTTTGGGGGTGCCCTGCGCTGCACCCCGTCCCCTGGGGTGGGGCCCTGCCATTGCTTTCACCCCCGGGGTGTGGAGGGGAAGGAAGGGAAAGGGGGGTTGGGGGTGGGGGGGGGGGGTAGCCCCCCAGAAGGGGCAACCCAAATCCCGGGGGGGGGAGGGGAGAGCAAAAACCGGGGCAAAAGGGTCCAAAACCGGGGATTCCCCCCCTTTTCCGTTGTAGGATGTTTCCACCCCTCCCCCCCGCATGGTGCCTCCCCCCTTGCCCCATCCTCATGCGTAGAACATGTAGAGCGGCCCCGGCCCGGGGGAGGGGGGGGAAGCGGGAGGCCGGGGGGGGGAGGGGGCCGGGCCGAGCCGCCGCCGTTGTGCTTCGTCGTGAGCGAGTCGGTGCCACGTTTCTTGTGGTTTCTTTCCCCGTTTTTTTTTTGTTTTTTTTTTTGTTTGTTTGTTTTTTTCGTTTTTTACCGTTTACAGGGTGGGAATGGGGGGAGGAGGGAGGGGTGTCAGTGGGGGTCCCGCAGGGACGGGGTGCGGGGGGGGAGGGGGGGGGGGGGGGCACGTTCCCCCCTTTTCCTGCTCGGTAAAGAGTCTGTTGATGACCGTCCCCGTCCCGGTGTCGTTTGTTCGGGGGTGGGGGGAGAACACACGAGGTTTGGTTCCGGTGCTTCCGGTGTCCACACGTGGATGTGTCCCGTCGCTTCTCGATGATGTCAACACCAGCGTCTCACGCTCATTGGGCGAGGTGCTGGTCACGGGGTGGGGGGGTTGGAGGGAGGGGGGGTTTTGTCGCGCCGGAAGTGGGGCTTCGGGTGGCCGTGGAGACGGGACGCGGCGGGGCTGGGCCCGGTGCCGGACCGGGCAGGGGGGGAGGGGAGGGGGGGGAAGGGACGGGGGCTTTGAGGGTACCGGGTACCCTCAGCCGGTACCGGGGGCCGCGTTGTTGCGGTGGGTTACGGTACCGGCAGCTCAAAGAGTACCCGAGTGCGGGGTGGGGGACACGAGTTCCGCTATTACCGGGCGCCGCCTTGCTACCCCCCTCAGCCATGGAGGGGCCGGCAGAGGAGCGCGGGGTTCCGGTGCCGCCGCCAGGCGCGGGGTCGCTGCTGTCGCTGCCGCCGGAGCTGCTGCTGCGGATCTGCGGGTACCTCGGGGCACGGGAGGTGCGGGAGGTGCTGCCCCACGTGTGCCGGGCGCTGCGGGCCCTGGCCCGGGACGTCGTTACCTGGCGGCTCCGCCTCCAGCGTAGCGCCCGTGGCCGTTTCCCCGTCCTGGAAGGTGAGGGGTGGGTCCGGGAAGCAACCCCCCCCACCTTCAGCACCCCACATCCCTGCTGCTTAGGGCAAGGCGGGTGCGTTGGTTCCCCCCCCGTCCTCCCCGTCAGGTTTGGGGTCCTCTTTGCCTCCCCGCAGATGAGGGCTTTGACTGGTCGGCCGCCTGCGTGGACCTGGAGGAGCATCTGCAGCGCTGGGGGGGCAACGGGGCACCCATGGAGCACTTCTCCCTGGACGAGGGTCACTTCGCTTCTGTTGACACTGTTCTCCTGCTGCAGGTAGGGCCGTGACAGGCTAAAGGGGGGGCTGTGGAAGTTAAAGGCAGGGGAGGTCCCCACCTCATCTCTGTCCCCTTCCCCTGTCGCAGGGGGGGACTTTGTGTGTGTCAGGGGCCCGCGACCGCAACGTCAACGTGTGGGACCTGCAGCAGCTCGGCCGGGCCCCCGGCAGCGTGCTGGCAAAGACCCTCGGCACTGAGCGCACTGGGACGCACAAGGTGGGGGCATGGGCATTATTCCCCCCCCCCCTCAAGTCCTTGTTGTTGCATACTGGGGGGTTCTGGAGCAGTTGTGAGCCCAGGCCTAGGCATGGGTTTGAGTCTGCTGATATGGGAATGAATGGATTCAGAGGGACCAAGGTGGGAACGTCCTGAGCTCAACCAGAGCTCTGAGTTGGAGTGATCCCAAGGGAAAACTGGAGGAGAAGCTGCCCCATCCCTGGCAGTGCTCAAGGCCAGGTTGGATGGGGCTTGGAGCAGCCTGCTCTAGTGGAAGGTGTCCCTGCCCTCCTTCCCAACCCACCCCCATTCCATGATTCCCAAGGGCTGGGTCTGGTGCTTGGACTCCCAAGACAGCAAAGTGTGCTCAGGCTCCTGGGACAGCACCGTGAAGCTGTGGGACCTGGAGGCTGAGGGGCAGCAGTTTGGGGAGATCAGGTAACACCCTGGGGGAGAGGGTGTTTTGGGGGGCCGGGGGTGGAGGGCAGCTGCTCCCATCCCTTTCCTTGCCTGCAGGGAGAAGGCTGCTGTGCTGTGCTTGTCTTATCGCCCCAACGTCCTCGTCACCGGCACCTTCAACAGGACTGTGACCATCTACGACGTGCGAGGTTGGTGCTGCCCAGGACTGAGGGGGATGGGGTACATAGGATGAAGGGGGGGGTCCCAGCTGAACACCCCCCACCTTGTCCTCCTGCAGCCGGGCAGCCCCCAGTGCACAGCTATAAGGCCCACACCAGCGCGGTCCTGGCCTTGGTGGCCGATGAGCGGCTCATCTTGTCGGGCAGCGAGGACCGGACGCTCGTTGTCTATGATCGACGGGCTGCCAGGGTCCTCCAGCGACTGCAGGTGGGTCCAAAACACCCCTAACATGGGAGGACAAGGGGTGTCTGTCCCTTAGCATGAACTCTAATGGGGGCCCTGAGATGTGGGGGGCAGCAGGAGCCCCTCATGCTCTCTGTACCTGCTCATCCCACAGCTGGAGAGCTATCTGGTCTCCATGTCCTACCAGGGAGCAGAGCTCTGGGCTGGGGACAACCGTGGCCAGGTCTATGTCTTTGGGAACAGCACCGGCAGCTTCCAGCCCACACAGGTAGGGCCCTCGAGGAGGGAGGTTGCGGAGTGCAGGGGGTACCCTGAGCTCTCACACTGGGGTTCTGTGCCCCCTCCGTGCAGTACTTCGATGTAGGGCACCGGCTACAGATCACAGGGCTCTGGCACTCGCTGGGCTCCCTCTACACCACCTCCATCGACAGGTCGCTGCGGGTGAGAGTTCCTCTGTGCCCATCTCACAGCGCTGGGTCTGGGGGGCTCTGACCCCCATGGTGTGGGGCTGGAGCCTGTCAATGGGCTTTTGCTCGGTTGCAGATACACATCCCTACGGACCCTCCCCGCACCATCTGCTCCTGGACGCAAGATGAGGTGCTCAATGGGGTGAGGAGGCTCTCGCACACATGTGTAACCCCTGCACATGCGTGTACACGTGTGTGCAAGCATCCTGCTCTCTGCAGTGTCTTCTGCGATCATCCCAGGACCATGGGTTGCCTGGGGTGGGGCAGTGCCCCCCAAGCAGTGCCCTGACCTTCCTCTTGTTCCCCCCTCAGATCAGCGTGGAGGGTGACGTGGTGGCAGCCGCCTCGGGGGGCCTCTCGGTCGAGGTGTGGAGGCTCCGGACCTGATGCTGCTGCCGCTATTTCGCCTTCACACTGCACCCAAACGGGGTCTCCCTGCCGGGTGCAGGCTCCCGTCTGAGCCCCCCGACAAGGAAGAGCCGCGGGCCGGTCCGGGGCCCTCGCTGGGGCTGGCAGCCTGGTGCTTGTTCCTGGGTATTAAACGGATTTTGCAGACACGGTGGTTTTGGGGCAAAATCGGGCTGGTTTGGGGCAACGCCGGGGATGCAGAGGTCGGCCCCACCCCTCCCCTTTCGCTTTTGGGAGTCTTGCCCCTCCGCGGCCACCGTCCCGCCTTCAAGATGGCGGCGCTCAGCGGCGGCGCGGCGCGGTGAGGAGGAGCGGGCGGGAGCGCGATGGCGGCGCCGGGGCCCGTACCTGCCGCGGCGCTTCGGGCCGTGCTGAGGCCGAGCGCGCCGCTCCCGCCCGACGCCCTCCCGGTGCGCGGCTACGACTTCGCGGGCGGCCCGGACCACGCCGCGCTGCTGCGCTCCTTCCTCAGCACCGGCTTCCAGGCCACCAGCTTCGCGCAGGCCGCCGCCGAGATCCACCGCATGGTGCGGAGCGGGGAGCGGGGACGGGGGGGGGGGTCCCGGGTCCGGTCCTGACCCCGCTCCACCGCCGCCATAGATCGAGGCGAAGCTGGAGCCGCTGAGCGAGGAGGAGCGGGGCCGCGCCGGGCTGGGCGGGCAGCGGCCGCCCTCTGGCTGCACCATCTTCCTGGGCTTCACGTCCAACCTCATCAGCTCCGGCGTCCGGGAGAGCATCCGGTACCTGGTGCAGCGCAACATGGTGCGTGCGGCCTCCGGGGGGTGGCTCTCAGGTCCCCGCGCTGGTGCAAGGAGAGAGGCTTCGCTCTCTGTGTGCTGCGGAATTCCCGGCGTTGTCCCAGCGCTGTCCCGTCCCCCCCCCCCGCCCAGGTGGACGTGCTGGTGACCACGGCCGGGGGGGTGGAGGAAGATCTCATCAAGTGCCTGGCGCCCACCTACATCGGGGACTTCAGCCTCAGGGGTCAGGAGCTGCGCCAGAGCGGGATCAACAGGTACACGGGGTCCCCTTTGGGGCACGGGGGGGTCTCCTCCAGGGCTGTTCCTGATCCTGATTCCCAGGATTGGGAACCTCTTGGTGCCCAACGATAACTACTGCAAGTTTGAGGACTGGTTGATGCCCATCTTGGAGAAGATGGTGGACGAGCAGGAAACGCAGGTGGGGGACACGGAGAGGGGGGACACAGAGGGAGATGTGTGTGCATGGGGGGAGCTCAGTGTGCTGCTCCCACAGGGCACAAAGTGGACCCCGTCAAGGATGATCGCGCGGCTGGGCCAGGAGATCAACAACCCAGAGTCAGTCTGTTACTGGGCACAGAAGGTTGGTGCACACGGTGGGGGGACGACACAGGGGACACAGGATCACCACGGGGGGGGACACCATCCCCTCTTTGCCCGTGCTCACGCTGTGGTTCTAGAACAAGATCCCGGTGCTGAGCCCAGCGCTCACCGACGGCTCCCTCGGGGACATGATCTTCTTCCACTCCTACAAGCGCCCGGGGCTGGTGCTGGATATAGTGGAAGGTCAGTGTGTCCCCTGGGGGGGGCCTGGACCCTGGGGTCCCCCTGGCCATCAGGGTCCCCCATGACAGCACCCATTCCACAGACCTGCGCCTCATCAACACCGAGGCCATCTTTGCGAGGAAGACTGGGATGATCATCTTGGGCGGGGGCCTGGTGAAGCACCACATTGCCAACGCCAACCTCATGGTGAGGACATGGGGGGGACCCCCCCCAAAACCCCCCTTCCCAGGGTCAGGGGTCACCCCCCTTTTTGCCCTGCAGAGGAATGGAGCCGATTTCTCCGTCTACGTGAACACGGCGCAGGAGTTTGATGGCTCCGACTCGGGAGCACGGCCGGATGAGGCTGTGTCCTGGGGCAAGATCCGCATGGATGCCACCCCCGTCAAGGTGGGATGGGGTAAGGGAAGGATTCCGGGGTACCCGTGGGAGAGGTTCCCCAATTCTCACCCTTCTTCCCTGCCCCCAGGTCTATGCTGATGCCTCCCTTGTCTTCCCACTGTTGGTGGCAGAGACGTTTGCCCAGAGAGCTGATGCTTTCCCTTTGGATCCAGCAGGACATGGCGCTGGGGGGGATCTGGAGCCTGGGAAGTGAACCCCCACTTTGGGGGTAGGGTTGAGGACACCCTGTTTGTGAGGGGCTGAGCCCCAACTACCTCTGCAGGGGTTCCGATCCACCCATGTGTTTGTGTACGTGTCCCCTTCCAGTGCTTGTATTTATTTGAGCTGCTCCCAATAAAGTACCCCAGTTCCTCCGCACAGCGGGTTTATTCCTGGAGCTTAGGGAGCACAGAGGGGTCCCCCCCAGGCTGTGACCCCCCCAAACTCTCCACGTCACATCTCTGTATCCCCCTGCTCTTGGAAGGAGTCCTCCCGCCAGAGCTGGGCCTGGCCTTCGGTGGCAGCGAGCAGGCAGGGCAAGGTGGGGTGGAAGGAGAGCGACTGCACCACGCCGTGGCCCACCGGCAAGCTGCGCACGAGTGAGCCCTAAAACCGGGGGCAGTTAGGAGATGGGGGGGACCCCAAACCATGGCTTTGCACCCCTCCCGTGCCTCCTTTACCCCCTTACCTCCACGAGGTCCCAGAAGTAGACTTGTCCATCCTCAGAGGCGCAGCCCACGTGGGTGTCCTGCTCACTTAACACACAGTCCAGCCGGTACGTCGTGCTGCGGTGGCCCTTGTATCTATGGGGGGGACACAGGGGGAAGCTGGGGGTCCCCAAAACTCCTACCCCTGGGGCAGGGCACAGGGCGCTGGGGAGGAGGCTCATACTCGCCCAGCAGCTCGCCCGTGTCTTTGTCCAGCAGGCGCAGTGTGGAGTCAAGGCTGGCAGCAAGGGTGCATTGCCCATCCTTGCTGAAGCACACGCTGGTGATGGGGCCTGGGGAGCACATGGGAGGTTGGGGGGGGTCCACAGGACGCCCCAGTTCGTTTTGGGGCCTGAGCACTCTGTTTTGGGCCCCCCCTGCGCCCACTCACTCCCGACATAGTCACAGTAGAGCTGCCCTGCACGGAGGTCATAGCGTCGAACGTGGCCATCCACAGAGCTGGGGATAAGGTGAGGGGGGAGTTGGTGTTGTGGGGCCCCCGGCTGCACCCGATCGTAGGGCCGGGGCCGGGGGGGGGCTCCCCATGGGCCTCACCCTGAAAGGATCTCATGGCCGGAGAGCTTCACACTGGAGACGCCATCCTTGGCCTCATCCAGGACCTGGACGGGGTCGGGGCGGCGTGAGCGGCAGTCCCAGCACCGGACGGTGGAGTCAATAGAGCCTGGGGGATGGAAAAGGGCATTGGGGGGGCTCAAGTGTTGACAGGGCCCCCCCAAAACCAACTCCCTTACCTGACACAATGATGGTGGCCTCCTCGTTGAACTGCACACAGTTCACTTTCTGTGAGGGAAGCAGGGGGTCAGCGTCAACCCCTCTGGAGCTCCCCAGATCACTCCCAGGCCCCAGTTCCTCCCCCCGCAGCCCCTCTGTATCCTCACCCCCGCGTGTCCGCGGTACTTGCGGAGCACTTGCCCGGTGGCCACGTCCCACAGAGCCACTGTCTTGTCGGCGCCGCAGGAGCAGAGGTGGCTGTTGTCGAAAGAGCTGGCGGGGGACGGACACGGAGGGACCCCGTCAGTGGCTCTGGGGGCTCCACCCGAGAAGCTGCGGTCCCCATTCCCCCTTACCCAGCGGCGTCCAGCACCTCGTAGCCGTGGCCCTGGTAGGAGCGAAGCGCTGTGCCCTTGTGCGGATTCCAGAGCTTGAGAGTCTTGGTCGCTGCCGCAGGTCAGGCAGTAATTCCCGTCCACTGGAATGGGGGGGGGGGGGGGGGGGGGGGGGGGCAATGCGGTGACCCCCCCCCCGCATCCCAAACGACCCGTTCTCAGCCCCAGCAACTGGGGCTCACAGCGAGCCCCCGCAGCGCCCCACACAGCGGGATGAGGACCAGACCCTGCCTCTCTATGGGATAGGAGCAGGAACTGGGGTCTCAGTTGGAACCTGCCCCCCCCCCACCCCCCCCCCCCGGTCCTGGTTCCCCAGGGATGGGACCCGAGTCGCGCTCCCCCCGGGGTCCCGGTCCCCGTTTCCCCCTCGCACCGTTGAAGCGGACGGCGCGCACCGCTCCCTGCCCGCACTCCAGTGTCCGCACCCGCCGCTGCGCGAGCTCGGCCGGCCTGGGCCGGGGCAACGGGAACGCCATTGGCGAGGCTGGGACCGGCATCGAGCAGGAGCCGCGGAGGCTTCTTCCGGCGGGCGGCGGCGGAAGCGGAAGCGGGCGGCGGCGCGGAATGGCGGACCCGCGGAGGCCGGCACGGGTGGCCAGGTGGGAGCGGGGCACCGGGGAGTGTAAACGGGGTGACCGGAGGGGGACCCGGCCGGGACCGGCCCTCTGACAAGCGCCGCCCCCAGGTACAAGCCACCGGCCACCGAGACCAACCCGGCGCTGGAGGACCCCACACCCGACTACATGAACCTGCTGGGGATGGTCTTCAGCATGTGCGGGCTCATGCTTAAGGTGGGGGCACCGGCACCGGGTGGGGACCGTGCCCGGGGCGCTACGGGGACATCGGGACCGTGCCTGGGACGCTATGGGGACACAGGGACCATGCTCAGGGCGCTATGGGGACACAGGGACCATGCCCGGGGCGCTATGGGGACACAGGGACCATGCTCAGGGCGCTATGGGGACACAGGGACCATGCTCAGGGTGCTATGGGGACACAGGGACCATGCTCAGGGCGCTATGGGGACACAGGGACCATGCTCAGGGTGCTATGGGGACACAGGGACCATGCCCGGGGTGCTATGGGGACACAGGGACCGTGCTCAGGGTGCCATGGGGACACAGGGACTGTGCTCAGGGTGCCATGGGGACACAGGGACCATGCTCAGGGTGCTATGGGGACACAGGGACCATGCTCAGGGCGCTATGGGGACACAGGGACCATGCTCAGGGCGCTATGGGGACACAGGGACCATGCTCAGGGTGCTATGGGGACACAGGGACCATGCTCAGGGTGCTATGGGGACACAGGGACCATGCCCGGGGTGCTATGGGGACACAGGGACCATGCTCAGGGCGCTATGGGGACACAGGGACCATGCTCAGGGTGCTATGGGGACACAGGGACCATGCTCAGGGCGCTATGGGGACACAGGGACCATGCTCAGGGCGCTATGGGGACACAGGGACCATGCCCGGGGTGCTATGGGGACACAGGGACCGTGCTCAGGGTGCTATGGGGACACAGGGACCATGCTCAGGGCGCTATGGGGACACAGGGACCATGCTCAGGGTGCTATGGGGACACAGGGACCGTGCTCAGGGTGCCATGGGGACACAGGGACCATGCTCAGGGCGCTATGGGGACACAGGGACCATGCTCAGGGCGCTATAGGGACACAGGGACCATGCTCAGGGCGCTATGGGGACACAGGGACCATGCCCGGGGTGCTATGGGGACACAGGGACCGTGCTCAGGGTGCCATGGGGACACAGGGACTGTGCTCAGGGTGCCATGGGGACACAGGGACCATGCTCAGGGTGCCATGGGGACACAGGGACTGTGCTCAGGGTGCCATGGGGACACAGGGACCATGCCCGGGGCGCTATGGGGACATCGGGACCATGCCTGGGGCGCTATGGGGACACAGGGACTGTTCCTGGGACGCTATGGGGACAGAGAAACCATGCCCAGGGTGCCATGGGGACACAGGGACTGTTTCTGGGACGCTATGGGGACACAGGGACTATGCTCAGGGTGCTACGGGGACATTGGGACCGTGCCTGGGGCTCTATGGGGACACAGGGACCGTGCCCAGGGCACTCTGGGGACACAGGAACTATGCTCAGGGTGCTACGGGGACATTGAGACCGTGCCTGGGGCTCTATGGGGACACAGGGACCATGGTCAGGGTGCTGTGGGGTCACAGCGCCCACGCCCATGCTGTACCCCCTCACCCGCAGCTGAAGTGGTGCGCCTGGATCGCCGTCTACTGCTCCTTCATCAGCTTCGCCAACTCCCGCAGCTCCGAGGACACAAAGCAGATGATGAGCAGCTTCATGTGAGTGGCGGCTGGGCCGGGGGCCGCGTTCCCTGCCGAGCAGGCACTGGAGCCGGTCTCTTTCCTCCCTGCTGCAGGCTCTCCATCTCGGCCGTGGTCATGTCCTACCTGCAGAACCCGCAGCCCATGTCTCCACCATGGTGACGGCCGGGGCCGGCGCAATAAAGGGGCTGCTTCGCCTGGACCCTGCTTGGAGCCCCCTGAGGCTTGGGAAGGGACCCACAGGGGCACATGGGGGCGTCCGGGAGGGGGGCTGAGGAGAGCCCTTGGCTCTGGGTGCGCTGCTGCCGGGGGCGGCTTTTCGACGCCCCATTGGAGGAGAAAGCTGCCCTTCACTCCCTCTCCACCAACCACGGCTCATCGAGGGCGGAGTTTCGGGAGCCGTCGCATGTGATTGGTTACTGGGCGTTGCCCGGAGCGGCTGCTGACTCCCGCTCCTGAAGGCGGGGCTCGCGGTGTCAATCGGGGCTCTTCTCTTCCTCATTGGCTCGAGTTCGCTACGTCACCGCCCACTTCGGGGGAGTGCCTTGGCGGCTTCCTGTTACTCCCCGCCTGCGTGCGCATCAGCCAATCAGAGAGCGGGACTCTCTCTCCCCTTGCCGCCCATTGGCTGTCGCTGTTAGAGGGGGTGGGGTGGGGAGCTCCTGGTCCCCCCTCGGGTCATGTGAACGGCTGGTCATGTGACACCGCCTGCGAGCGGTATGGCGGCGCCCGGGGCGGCGGTGGCAGTTCCGCTGCTGCTGCTTGGGGCGGCGGCGGCGGCGGCCGTGGGCTGCGGGTATAAGGTTGGACCAGGCATGAACGGGGGGGGACAGGGACCGGGAACGGGGGCTGGGAGAGGCTGAAGGGAACTGGGGGAACCGGAAGAGAGCGGATGGGAGAAGCAGTGCGGGGTTGGCAGAGGGAAACTGGGCCTGGGGAATGGGAAGGGAAAGTGCCCGGCAAGGGCTGGGTGTGAGAGGCTGGGACGGGGCCCGTGAGGGGGGATTGAGGATACTGGGGCTGTCACTGTTTCCTCTGCAACGGCTTCCTCCGGAAACACTGGGGGGGACGGGAGGGGGGAAGGCTCCGAAGGCACAGCCCCGGATGAATCCCTTGAGAATCCGCTTGTGCCGGCAGTCCTGTCCCCCGACGCACCCTGACCTCCTCAACGTGCACCTTGTGCCCCACACGCACGACGACGTGGGCTGGCTCAAGACGGTGGAGCAGTACTTCTACGGAGGTGGTGTGTCTGTCACCGTGGGGGGGCTGGTCCCCAAGGCCACTGTGCGGGTGGAATTGACGTCCATGAGGCCACCACAGGGACAGTGATGTCCCCAAGGCCACCATGGGGGTGGAAGTGACGTCCCCAAGGCCACCACAGGGACAGTGGTGACATCCCCAGGGCCACCGTAGGGGTGAAGCATTGCCAAATGCAGGTGGAGCAATGCTGAGACCCCTTTGTGTTCACCCCTCCCATTATATGCCCTGGCTGTTGTGTCTCCCCCACCCTCTGGCCATTCCTGTGCCCCTGTCCCTGACGTGCCATAACCACCACTTCCCCCCGATGCCACTTGTGTCCCCATGGCTGTTACCATGTCCCTGTGCCCCCCCCGGTTGTCTCTGTTAGTGCGGAATGATGTGCAGCACGCGGGCGTTCAGTACATCCTGGACTCGGTGGTGGCTCAGCTGCTGGCCGAGCCCTCCCGGCGCTTCATCTATGCCGAGGTGGCTTTTCTGGCTCGCTGGTGGCGGCTGCAGGACGAGGCAACCCGGAACACCGTGCGCCAGCTCGTGGAGCAGGGTGCGGGGGGACCTGGGGGCGCCTCGGGGTGGGGTCCTGTGTCCCTGAGGACCATGGGGGGCACATAGGAGGGGGTTGAGGGGGGTACACAGGGACGTGGGGAGGGATTGAGGTATCATGGGGGCAAAAGGGGACATGGTGGGGATTGGGGTGTCACTGGGGGCACACAGGGACATGGGGCAAGATGTACATGGGGTAGGGTGTGCATCGAGGGGGGGGATGAGGAGCCTGGGGGGGAACCCAGAGGGACTTGGGGTGCTGCTGGCAGGAGGTGCCCCTGTCCCCCTCTCCATTCCCTTGTCTCAATACCCTAATGTCACGCTGTCCGCTATATCCCCCCATTCCCTGTCTCCCCTGTGCGGTCCCGCAGGGCGGCTGGAGCTGGTGGGGGGTGGCTGGAGCATGGCGGACGAGGCGGTCACTCACTACAGCGCAGGGCTTGAGCAGCTGGGGCTGGGCCGGGGCTTCCTGCGCCGGGAGCTGGGGCCGTGCGGCACCCCCCGCCTGGCCTGGCAGATCGACCCCTTTGGCCACTCGCGGCAGAGCGCAGCCATCTTTGCGCAGGTGGGACCCCCCCAGAGGCCTCCTGCTCCCCCTGCGGGGTACGCAGCTCTGAGCACCTCTTCTCTACCCCCCCCACCCCGCAGATGGGCTATGATGGGCTGTTCCTGGGCCGTGTGGATCACCAGGACAAGGTGCAGCGGGAGCAACACCGGGAGCTGGAGCTGCTCTGGAGGACGAGTGGGAGCCTCCAGAGCCCCAGCTCCGACCTCTTCACCGGTGGGACCCCCCCCTCCCCCAGGCTCTGGGACCTTCCCCTCTGTATCCTCATCTCAACTTTCCCATCCCTGTGTCCCCATCCTATCTTTCCCATCCCTATATCCCTATCCCAGCTCTCCTGTCCCCATATCCCCATTCCAGCTCTCCCATGCCTATATCCCTGTCCTATCTCTCCTGTCCCTATATCCCCGTCCCAGGGCTGCTTCTACCCCTGTCCCCACCCCAGCCACTCCATCCCATGCTGACAAAGGGGGGGACCATCCCCAGGCATCCTCCCCAATGTCTACAACCCCCCCACGGGCTTCTGCTGGGACCAGCTTTGCTCCGACCCCCCCGTGGTGGATGGGGACAGCGAGGAGAACAACGTGGCCTCCATCGTCTCCACCTTCCTGGACGTCGCCACCAAGCAGGTGGGTATCCAAGCACTGGGTACCTCTGAGGGGGTATCCCATGGGATTGGGGTGGTTCCTGACCTATCCTTGTGTCCCTTCCCCCCCAAGGCCGAGCATTATCGCACCAACCACATCATCATGACAATGGGCTCCGATTTTCACTATGAGAATGCCAACCTGTGGTTCAAGAACATGGACAAGCTCATTGCCCACGTCAATGCTCGGGTGCGGGGTCCTCCCACCACGTCCCTCCTGCTTGCTGTTGTCCCCACCCCCCAGCCCCAGCTCACCCCATCCATGGCTTTTCCAGCAAGCCAATGGCAGCCGTGTCCATGTCCTCTATTCCACCCCATCCTGCTACCTGTGGGAGCTGCACCAGGCCAACCTCTCCTGGTGAGGCTCAGAGGATGAAGGGGGACCCTGGGCTTGGGGTGGGGAGGGATGGATGGATCCATGGATACAGCCTGGATTTCCCTTCAGGTCCCTGAAGATGGATGATTTCTTCCCTTACTCGGATGGGCCCCACCAGTTCTGGACGGGTTATTTCACCAGCCGCCCAGCCCTGAAGCGCTACGAGCGCCTCAGCAACAACTTCCTGCAGGTGGGAATGTCCCTGGCCCCATCACAAGCATGGCATGGGGTGGATTGGAAGGGACCTTAAAGCTCATCCAGCTCCTACATACATGGGCAGGGACACCTTCTGTTAGAGGAGGTTTCTCCAAGCCCTATCCAACCTGGATGGTTCATCCCAATCTTCTGTCTTCAACCCACCCCAGTGTCCCACCACCCTCACAGGGAAGAGCTTCCTTATATCCCATATAGTTCTTCCCTTTTCCGCTTGGAAGCTGTTCTTCCTCATCTCATCCCTTTTCCAGAGCTTCTCTCTTACAGCCTCTTTATGCACTGGGAGCTCCTCTAAGCCCTTCCTGGAGCCTTCCCATCTCCAGGCTCTCATTTCCAGCTCTCCCACCCTGTGCTCCCAAGGGCAGGACCCATCTCAACCCCTCCATCCATCCCACAGATCTGCAGCCAACTGGAGGCACTGGCAGGAGCAGCAGCACGGGATGGTCCCTATGGGCCTGGGGACAGCTCTGTGCTCCGTAAGTGCTGGGGTGGGACCCCTGGGACTCCCCCCTGCACCCCCTTAGTGTCTCCTTTGTCCCCTGGTAGGTGAAGCCGTGGCCGTGGCCCAGCACCATGATGCTGTGACCGGCACCGAGAAGCAGCACGTGGCCAATGACTACGCCAAGCAGTTGGCGGTGGGGTGGGAGAGGTGTCAGGTAGGGCCCCAATGCTGGGGTTGGGGTGCAGATGGAGTTGGGGGGGGGCACAGATGGGGTTTGGGGTGACATCATCATGTCCGTGGAGTGTGGAGATGGGGGACAGGAGCCAGTGCTCGAGCCCCTGCCCCAGCTGGTGCTTTGGGGACCCACTGGGTGAGCCATGGTGGGGACCCTCATGTGTCCCCCCCTTTTCCTGCCAGCTCCTGGTCTCCAATGCTCTGTCCAGCCTCAGCGGCACCAAGGAGACCTTCACGTTCTGCAACAGCCTCAACATCAGCGTCTGCCCCTTGACCGAGGCCTCCAGCCAGGTGAGTGGAGACCCGGGGAGACCTGGGAGGCTCTGTGGGGGACCAGGCAGGGCTCATGGCCCTTGTCCCTGTGTCCCCAGTTCCTTGTCCTCCTCTACAACCCGCTGGGACGCCGCGTGTCCTGGCCCATCCGCCTGCCAGTCCATGGAGTGTCCTACACGGTCACAGACCCCCGTGGCCAGCCTGTGCCCAGTGAGGTGAGCCCGGACCCCATGTGTGCCCCCTTGTCCCTGTGTCCCTAGCTCACCCTGTGCCCTGTTCCCAGGTTGTCCCTGTGTCCATTGTCACCCATGGGCTGCGTGGGAATGATGTTGGGGCCATGCAGGAGCTGCTGTTTCAAGCCTCAGCACCCGCTCTGGGCTTCAGTACCTTCACGGTGACACGGTCACACCATGGGGATCCCCGTGTCCCCCCCATCCAGGCCACGGTGCTGCCACAGCCATGGGACATCCACAACGAGGCATGGGCCCGGCCTGGGGTTTGGTGGAGCCCCATTTCCCTTGTCCCAGTTAAACCAGTGCTGCAGTAACTGGAGGAGCTGGGGCAGGGGCAGACATTGAAGCTGCTGCCATCCCAACCCTGCAGCATCTCCGAGTGCTGTTTGACCCCCTCACTGGGCACCTGAAGGAGATCCAGAACCTGGCCAAGAACATCTCGCTGCCCATCTTCCAGAGCTTCTACTGGTGAGCACTGGTGGGGTCCCTCCCGTGGGACCTTCCTGCACCACCTCTCACCATCCCTCTCCTCCCAGGTACAACGCCAGCATTGGCAATGACGAGAGCTCCCAGGCTTCTGGAGCCTACATCTTCCGTCCCAACAGCTCCGAGCCCATCCCTGTCTCTGGCTCCAAGCGGATCTCCACATCCCTCGTGAAGGTGGATGGCCCCGGGGGTGCCCTCAGCTCTGGGGGTGCCCCTGAGGGTGCTTATCCCCCACTGTGGCCCTTGCAGAACACGCTGGTGCAGGAGCTTCACCAGACCTTCTCCTCGTGGTGCTCCCAGGTGGTGCGGCTCCACGTGGGGCAGCCCTATGTGGAGCTGGAATGGACTGTGGGCCCCATCCCCGTGGAGTGAGTGAGAAACCAGGGTGCAGGGGGGCTCCCGAGGAGGTGGGACCCCCCCAAACCCTGCTGCTCCTGCCCTACCTCTGGCAGGGATGGCTGGGGCAAGGAGATCATCAGCCGCTTCCAGACGCCACTGCAGACACAAGCCCGGTTCTACACTGACTCCAACGGGCGGCAGATCCTGGAGCGCAGGTTGGAGCCGGCTCATTGTGACCCCCCCCGTGTCCCCCCGATGCCCTAACCAAGCTGTGCCTCACACCCAGGCGTGACCATCGTCCCACATGGAACCTGAGCCAGACAGAGCCTGTGGCAGGGAATTACTACCCTATCACCAGCCGCATCTTCATCAAGGTACCAGCGTTGGGGTGGCAGCAGGGGCTGAGCCCGGGGCAGAGCTTATCACACATGTGGCTCTTCCCTCCCTGCCCATAGGACAAGAAGGTCCAGCTGACGGTGCTCACGGATCGCTCCCAGGGTGGCAGCAGCATCTCCGATGGCTCCTTGGAGCTCATGGTGATGGACCAGGGTGCGGGGGTGTCCCCGGGGGTACCAGCGGTGCCATAACCCCCCTCCATCCCCATCCAGGTCCATCGGCGGCTCCTGTACGATGACGACCGCGGGGTGGGGGAGCCGCTGCTGGAGCAGGGCACGGACCGGCAGGGTCTGGTGGTCCGCGGCCGCCACCTCCTGCTGCTGGACACGGTGCAAGCGGCAGCCGACGGGCACCGCCTGCGGGCACAGGAGCTCTTCATGGCCCCATACCCGGTGCTGGCGCCCGGGGGGGGCCCATCCTACCGGCCCTGAGCAGCCAGGCCTGCGGGAGGTGAGGGCAGGGGGGCACGGGGGGGTACACGGGGGGGGATATGCATCCCCATTGCTCGCTGTCCCCATTGCAGTTCTCAGCGCTGCGCCAGGAGCTGCCTCCCAGCATCCACCTCCTGACGTTGGCCCCCAGGGATGCTGGAACCCTCCTGCTGCGGCTGGAGCACCAGTTTGAGAGCGGGGAGAGCAGGAACAGCTCCCAGCCCGTCACCATCGACCTGCTGGTGAGCCACGACCCCCCCTGCCCCTTCCCAAGGCTTCCAGAGGTGACCCCACTCCTGCTCCTGGCGTGATTCCCAACATCCTTTCCCAGGACCTGTTCTCAGCGTTCACCATCACCTCAGTGCAGGAGATGAGCCTAGGGGGGGACCAGCCCCTCGATGCCATCTCTCGCCTGGTCTGGACCCCGGCCACAGGTACAGGCGGAGGTCTAAGGGGGGGCATGGGGGAAGGGGACTGCAGCTTCCCCACACCCCTTCCCACTTCCCCATAGGTCCAGCCCAGTCCCAACCAGTGGCCAAACTGGACCCACGGCGGGTGACACTGCAGCCTATGGACATCAGAACATTCCTGGTGCACTATGAGGGGCCTGGCGCTGCTCTGGGGGCGCTCTGAGCATCCCGGAGTGGGGGGGGGTGTGTCTCTGTCCTGTGTCCCCCCCCCAGGTGAATTAAAAACCACACCATTTCCTCAGGTGTTTAATGGGGTCACGAGGCAGCACCAGGTCTGGGGGGTGCAAGGGGGGACTCCCC
This sequence comes from Lathamus discolor, assembly GCF_037157495.1. NCBI lineage: Eukaryota > Metazoa > Chordata > Aves > Psittaciformes > Psittacidae > Lathamus > Lathamus discolor. The sequence continues at coordinate 9,960 of NW_027069226.1, read as the reverse complement.
CTCCTGCAAGCAGCGGCCCTGATGGAGGGAAGGAGGGTGAGGGGGTGGCAGTGGCCCCCTCTTGGCCCCCCTTCTTCCCAGACCCCCTTTATTCTGCACCCCCCCCACTCCCAGCCCCCGCCTTGTCCCCTGTCCCCCCTTGAACCCCTCTTCTTTCCAGATCCCCTTTCTTCTGCCCCCACTTTGTTCTCAGACCCCAACTTGTCCCCTGCCCTCCCCATGCCCCCCCCCACCTCCTTGTGCCGTTTGCAGGGGGAGGGTTTCAGCTCGGCTCCTTGCAGTTGCTGCCTCCTTTTGTTCTGGTGCTGCTTTCTCTTCTCCTGCAAGGATGGGGAGATGCCGCCCCTGGGAGGGGCATGAGCTGGGGAGCTGCAGAAACCCCCCCAGGCAGAGCACTGGACCCTTCCCTCCTCCCCACTTCCTTTAGGGCATCTTTATTCTCCCCCCTGATGGGGGGGGGGACATTTTGGCCTTGGCTTGGTTCAGAAGAAGCCCAACCCTCGTATGAGACCGCCGAGAAGCTCCTTACCCGGTCTTGGCCCTGGCCTTAGGTCCCCAGAAGGCTTCTGGGTTTTCTGGGAATCGTTTCAAGCCCCTTTTCCTGGAGCTGGGATTGGCGTCAGCGCGGACAGCGAAGGAAGCCTGGAGCCTGGGGGGAGACAGGGGCTCACAGCTGCGCTGAGGGGGCTCAGGAACAGTTTTGGGGGGCTTGGGGCTGGTGTTGGGGTGTCAGGGCCAGTTTTGGGGCTCCTGGGCCTGTTTTGGGATGCTCATCCCCTCCCCAGGGTCCCTACGTGGGCTCCACGGCGAGGATCCGGGCTGCGGGGCTGGTGTCTGTGAGCCGCTCGCGCTTCACTGGGTGCAGCCGCACCTGAGGAGGAGGAGGAGGGTGATGGGGGGGGGCTCCAACCCTGCCCCATATTGAGGTGTCCTCGGGGGTTCCCCAAGGTGCCCCCCCCCCTCACCCAGCAGCGCAGGATGTCCCAGAGCACAGCTGGGGGCGCATCCGTCTTCACCGCGGTCCTGCAGGCGTGAGACAGGGACACGCGGTACCCGGCGTGCAGCAGTGCGGAGCTGGGGGGTGCACACGGGGTGGGGGGAGTCAGAGATGGGGTTTGGGGGGTGGGAGTGGATTTGGAGAGAGAGGATGGGGCTTGGGGGTCAGGGATGGGAGTGGGGGTCCAGGATTGGATTTGGGGCGTGGAATGAGATTTGGGGGCGTAGGGATGGGGTTGGAGGAACAGGATAGGGTTTGGGGAGCAGGGATGGGCTAGGGAGGTGGTTTTGGGGTGCCCCCACCTGAACTGCAGCAGCGAGGGGGTGTTGCAGTGGATGGTGCTGCTGAGCCCCTCCAGAGTGTAGTACAGGGGCACGTCGCTGAGCTCCTGCCCATGGGGAGCAGCTGAGTCAGCCCCAATGCTGCGAGTGGGGACAGGACTTGGACCCCCCCCAAATCCCCTCCCTCCAAGTACCTCGGCGATGCCGCTGAGCACCCCCTGCATCCGCTCCTGCGTCTGGAAGCGGTGGGGGCTCCGCTCCAGCGCCGCCAGCACCCGCTGCACGAAGGGCACGTCATGGAGCGGCTCAGCCCATATGGGACCACCCAGCTGGGGGGGGACAGGGGGGTCAGTGATGGGGTACGAGGGGTCAATGATGGGGTATGGGGGAGCACCAAAGGGACACAGGGACACTGAGGGGTCGGGGGGCACACATGCACCCACCTGGTGCCGCTGTTGGCAGAACTCACAAGTGGGCCCCACAGGCGGCCCTGTGGCTGCCCCATACTTGAAGCTGGAAGGGAAGAGCTGAGGTGTGAGGGGTACCCCTTATCCCAGGCTCCCCCCCTCATCCCAGGCACACACCCCCCCTCCATACCCATTGCCATGGGGTGTGGCTTTGCCCATGCGCTGGAGGTGGTGAGTGCCGCAGCCGACGCAGTGGTACACCAGAGCCTGCTTGCTGCAGGGGACAAAGCAAGGGGAGGGGGGGTCACAGGGTGCATCCCCCTCACTGTGGTCCCCACTGCATCCCCCCCCTCACCTCGCCGATGCCTTCACCTTCGCCTGCCCCGTGAAGACCCGCACGAAGACGCGGATGTAGAAGTCAGCGCTGACAGCGAGCAGCGGCGTAATGAAGCGCTGGTAGCAGTTGGCTCTGCTGTCCAGGCTGTGCAGGATGATGCGCAGGGCCTGGCCATGGCGGGGACACGGAGGACATGGGGACACCCCTGACCTCCCCACATTGTCCCCACGCTCACCAGGGATCCCCCCACTCACCATCTCGTGGCAGAACTTGCCCTTGAGGGACACGGCGCCGTACTTGCTGTAGGAGGTCTCAGCGTTGTTCCCCGCCAGCACCCCCATGTCCGTGCAGGTCACGCACAATAGTCCTGGCCAAAGGGGGGAACGGGTTCAGGAGTGCTGCCAGGAGCACCCCAATGGGGGGGGGGGGGGGGGGCAACTCACCTCCTTCACTCACAGCTTGCACAGCAGCATCGAGGAAGTGTGCAGGGCTGCCGTAGGGGTCCAGGTCAATCACATCGAAGGGCTCCCTGTCAGCTTTGCACTGGTACATCAGCATCCTGGGGGGAGGGAAAAGGGGGTCCTGGAATCTCCATTGCCCCTCCTTTTGTCAAACCCCACTATGGGATGCTCCAATACATGGAAGGCGAGAAAAACCCAGTGAGGGTGCTTGAGGGGTTTACCTGGCATCAGCCATACTGGGGGTCACCAAGGCCCCCACACCATTGAAGGTCACGTTGCGCTCAATGAGCTCCATGGCCCGCGCTGAGCAGTCGTTGGCCACCACGGCCCGAAGCCCTGGCACCTCCTTGGCGAAGCGGATGGAGCGGAGACCCGAGGCCGCCAGTGCCTCCAGCACCCGTAGCCCCCCCTGCGGACACACAGCACTGCCCATGGGGTGCCACGGGGGGGGACACCCCAATACAGGGAAAAGGGGAATCCCCCCCCTATGCCCAGCACCTCGCACACTTCTCCTGCCTTCGCCACCCGTGGGGGGTCAATGCTGGCACCATCACCCTCTTCCAGAGGCTGGGGGCTTCCTGCATCTGTGTTCTCCTCCCCAGGGATGACAACTGGAAAAGGAGGAATTGTGGTGATGGATTCCTTCCCCCTGCCCCAGGCAAAAGGGGGGCCTGGGGATGGGGAGCCCAAGGTGGTACCTACCCCAGTGGCACCTATCCTGGCGGTACCTACCCCAGTGGTACCTACCCCAGTGGCACCTATCCCGGTGGTACCTACCCCGGATCCCCTTTGGCTGCAGGAGGAGCCGAGCAAATTCCGTCAGCACAGCACAGCTGAGGGGGAAGCGATGTCAGGAATAGGGGTGGGGGAGAGTAGAGATCACCCCAGTACCCCCATGGGGTACCCCCAAGACATCCCAAGCCCCCCCGACCCTCCTGAAGATACCCCAGAGTCCCCCCTGGCCCCGCTCACGTCAAGTCCCGGTTGAAGCCCTGCACCGGGTTGTAGAAGACCTCGTTGGCGCTAGGGAAGAGGATGGTGGCTCGGCCCTCAGAGATCAGCGTCTCGCCGGCCCGGGGGGAGCAATCAGGGGCCGGGGGGGACCCGGAGCCGTTGGGGGAGGCCCCGTCCATGGCAAACCGGCGGGCGGAGGGGGCCCGGGATGCCTCGGTGAAGGGTCCTGAACGCGGCTGCTGCGGGGGGGAAGTTAACGCGGGAGGGGAGGGGACACGCACATGGAGCCCCCAAAGGGGCCACAGAACGGGACCGGGGGGTGACTCCCCCGGCAACCACGTGGCGCGGGACAAGGCCGGGGGTACCGGAACCCGCGCCCCCCGGGCCACGTCCCCTTCAGGCCCCGCCCTTCAAGTCCCCTCCCCCGCCTCCCCACCCCCCCCCCCCCCCCCCCCCCCCCCCCCGTTGCTCCCCCTCTCCCGGTTATCACCTGTCCCGCGCATCCTCCGCGCTGTAGCCCCCCTTCACATGGGCGTCGCCATATTGCGGAGGTCACGTGACAGTAGGCGGACGGCACCTCGCAAGGCTCATAAAACCTTGGCCTCGCCGGGGAGGTGGTGAGGCTCTCAGAGGGAAGACCCCGGCATGTTTCTGCGGGAATTCGGCACGGGAAGGTCCCGGTTGATCCGCGGAGGAGGCCGGAATAAGGAGCTCTGCCTATTCCCGCTGTCAGCCGTGTTCCGGGGTGGGGGGGGAACAGTGGGAAGGAAGGGGCGTGGGTATTCGGCGCTCGGCTGGTCGTGCCTGCGCACGCGCGGGTGTCGCGCCGGGCGGTGCGGCGCTCGGCTGATCGCGCCTGCCGCACAATGAATGGCCGCTGAGCGCGGCGGGGACCCGGACGGGCACCGGGAGCGGCACCGGGAGCGGCCGGAGTCGAGGCTGAGCCCCCCCCCGCCCTCCGGTAAGGCGAGAACCGCCTCCCGAGCCCCGCATCCGCCGCCCCTCCGCTCCCGTTCCCCGGAGCCTGTGGCACCCCCCCCCACCCCCTTCCCCGCTCCCGGTCGGGCCCCCCCTCCTCAGGCCTCGGTGTCCCTTCTGCGCCCCCGCCCCGTCTTTTGGGGCTTCCCCTTTCCCCCCCCCACCATAACACCCCTTGTGGGTGCCGCCCCCCCCCCGCCCCCCAAGATTTGGGGTCTTCTCTGTCTCCACTGTGGGAAGCGGGGTGTGCCCCCCCCCCCGTTCTGCCCGGGTTTGGGGTCTCCCGGTGCCCCCCCCCAGGTGTGGGGGCCCGTTCACGTGGGAGGATCCCATCATGCCCCTGCCTAAAGGGCGGCTGTGACCGTGGCACCCCCCCCCCCCCACCCCCGGCACCTCCAAGTGCTGGGGACCCCCTTGGCCTGAGCACCCCCCCCGTCCTCAGGCTTAGAGAGCCCTGAGAGTCCCCATGGCCAGGGTGGGGTCCCCTCACCCACCTCCTGGGGTGCCCCCACCCCTTAACCCCTGTTTTGGGAGGTCTCCAGCCCCCCCCCCCCCCCCCCCCCGCAGCTGGGTTGTTCCTGGGGTGCTGCTGGGGGAAGATCTGGGGTCACCTCCCATGGGCTGACACGTGCCTGGTCTGTGCCTTGTCCTTTCTCTGTCCCCATCCCCTCGGGCCCTGTCCCCCCTCCATGTCTCTGCCCTTCTCCATGTGTCCATTTGCCTGTCCCCTGCTCTGCTCCCTGGGTCCCTGTTCCCACGTGTTCCCCATCTCTGACCCACTTCCCTCTGTGTCTGTGTTCCTGTGTGTCTCCCTGTCCCTATGTGTCCCCCGTATCTGCTTTGCTTCTTATGTACCTGTGTCCCCATGTCCCTACATGTTCCCTGTTTGTCTCCCTTCCCTCTGTACTCTTGTCTCCCATGTCTGCCCTGTGTCCCTGTCCCTGTGTACCCCCACATCTGCCTCACTCCTTACGTATTCATGTCCCCCATGTCCCTGCATCTCCCCTGTGTCTGCCCCCATTCCCTCTGTCCCTGGGTCTGTGTCCCTACTTATCTCTGTCCCTGTGTGTCCCCCATGTCTGCCTCGCTCCTTATGCATCTGTGTCCCTACACATCCCCTTGTGCCTGGCCATGGCCCCGTCCCCACAGGCTCCCGTTGGCTCCCGCCATGGCTCAGACACTGCAGATGGAGATCCCCAACTTTGGGAACAGCATCCTGGAATGCCTGAACGAGCAGCGGCTGCAGGGGCTGTACTGCGATGTGTCGGTGGTGGTGAAGGGCCATGCGTTCAAGGCTCACCGCGCTGTGCTGGCCGCCAGCAGCTCCTACTTTCGGGACCTTTTCAATAGCAGCAAGAGTGCGGTGGTGGAGCTGCCGGCCGCCGTGCAGCCCCAGTCCTTCCAGCAGATCCTCAGCTTCTGCTACACGGGCCGGCTTAGCATGAACATGGGGGACCAGTTCCTGTTGATGTACACCGCCGGCTTCCTGCAGATCCAGGAGATCATGGAGAAGGGGACTGAGTTCTTCCTCAAGGTCAGCTCGCCCAGCTGCGACTCGCAGGGGCTGCACGGCGAGGAGGCTCCTTCCTCCGAGCCCCAGAGCCCCGTGGCTCAGACCTCGGGCTGGCCCTCGGGCGCCGCTGCATTGCCGCTGGTGTCACGGGTGAAGACAGAGCAGGGGGAGCCCGACGGGGTGCAGTGCACCTTCGTGGTCAAGCGCCTTTGGGACGGCGGCTCAAGGATGGCGCCGCCGGCGGCAACGGCAGCCGGAAGATGGCCAAGTTCTCCGCGCCGGAGCCGGGGCGGCAGCCGCAACCCGCGACCCCCACAGCAGGACCGGCACCGGCCCTGGTGGCACCGGCCCCGGTGGCTCCCGGGCCCAGCGCTGCTGATCAGACCAGCCCCGGGGGCACGTCCAGCGCCTACACGAGCGACAGCCCCGGCTCCTTCCACAACGAGGAGGATGAGGAGGAGGACGGGGGGAGGAAGGCTCGGACGAGCAATACCGCCAGATCTGCAACATGTACACCATGTACAGCATGATGAATGTGGGGCTGGCAGGTGAGGCTCCGCCCTCCGGGGGCGGGGGGTGGTGGTGGGGCGTGGTCTGCGGAGGGGGAATGCCCACTGGCTGCGGCCTGATGAGGCTCCGCCCATATGGGGGTGGGGGGAGAGAAAGGGGCCGTGACCTGTCCTGGCGAGGATCCGTCCATTGGGACTGCAAGAGGTCGTGGTCGCGTTAGCCCCTCCATTGTGGGTGTGGTCAAGCAGGGCTCCGCCCACAAGGCACACCCAGCCAATGGGGCGTGGTTTGGGGGGGAGTGGGTTGGGTTACCCCCCCCCGGGTCACGCCCCCTGTAGGCGTGGCTTGTCGCTAAGGGTGGCGGGAGGGGCACCCGAGGTGTCACCACGTGTCTGCCCCCACCTTGTATCCCCTCGGGGGCTCTTCTGGAAGCTTCCACTGAGGTTGGGGGAGGGGGGTGCATCTGGGTTCCAGACTCCACTGACCCTCTCCTTGTGCCCCCCAGCCGCAGAGAAGGTGGAGGCGCTGCCGGACCAGGGCACGTCGGAGCCACGCACCCGCGTGCGTGTGCGGCAGGACTTGGCTTCGCTGCCGGCCGAGCTCATCAACCAGATCGGGAACCGCTGTCACCCCAAGCTCTACGACGAGGGGGACCCTGCCGAGAAGCTGGAGCTGGTCACAGGTACACCCAGAGGGCCCCATGCAGAGGGGAGAGGACCGGGGTCCCCACTGGGGGCCTGGCCCTGCTCACCCCATCTGTGTGTGTGTGTCCCAAAGGCACCAATGTGTACATTACACGGGCACAGCTGATGAACTGCCACGTCAGCGCAGGGACGCGGCACAAAGTCCTTCTGCGGCGGCTCCTGGCATCCTTCTTTGACCGGTAAGTTGGGCCCCAGCACCCAGTTTTGGGGTCACTACGGGGTTTGAAGGGGGTGGGTGCTCAGGTTCTGACTCTGGTTTTCATCCCTTCCTTACCAGTAACACCCTGGCCAACAGCTGTGGCACCGGCATCCGCTCGTCCACCAATGACCCCCGGCGGAAGCCGCTGGACAGCCGGGTCCTGCACGCTGTCAAGTGTGAGTGGGGGGACAGGGGACACCCCAAGAGACCAGGAGTTAGGCAGAGCCCCAGGGAGAGATGAGCAGAGGACTCAAACAACGAAGAGGGGGAGCTCAGGGTTGGGGAACCTACAAGAACTGGGAGGATCAGAGGGTGGAGGAGACCCTAGGGAGAGGAGACATGAGGGTAATAGGCAGCTGGGGACCCCAGGGCTGGGGGGATCCCACAGATGGACCCCAGGAGCTGCCCGTCACCCCTGTTGTGTGTGTTCCCCCCCCCCAGTTTACTGCCAAAACTTTGCGCCCAACTTCAAGGAGAGCGAGATGAACGCCATCGCCGCTGACATGTGCACCAACGCACGTCGCGTGGTGCGCAAGAGCTGGATCCCCAAGCTCAAGCTCCTGAGCGCCGAGGGTGACTCCTACACATCCTTCATCAATGAGGCCGGGAAGCTGGAGCCTGACATCATGGGCCCTGAGCCCGGCTTCGATGCCGGCGCCCACGAGGGTGAAGCAGGAGCCCCCAGCGAGGGGCTGCAGTGACCCCCCTCCGACCCCCTGGGGACACCCCCGCTGCAGTGGGGACCCCCCCCCTGCCAGGTGGGGACCCCAGCACAAGGTAGGGATCTCCCTGCCAGGTACAGACCTTGTCACCAGGTAGGGACCCCCCTACCAGGTTAGGACCCTGTAACCAGGTAGGGGACCCATCACTAGGTAAGGAACCCCCCCTCCAGGTAGGAGCCCTGTCCTAGGTAGGGCGCCCCCCGCCAGGTAGGGCCCCCATAACCAGGTCAGGACCCCATCAATAGGTAGGGGACCCCCCCTCCAGATGGGGACCCTGTCACCAGGTAGGGGACCCTTGGCCAGGTAGAGGAATCCCTGCCAAGGAGGGACCCCATCGCCAGGTAGGGGACCCTCCCCTCCAGATAGGGTCCCCCTTGTAGTAGTGCCCTGTGGTTACGTGGGAACTCCCACCCAGTGGGCACCCGCACTGGGGATGAACCCCTTTGATGGGGGAGGGATCCATGTGGTTTCAGGGCCCTCTCCTCCCAGGGGGTGTGTGTCATCCCCCCCAGGAGCAGGGACCCCCCATCCCACCCCATGCCGCTGCTGTGGGGTCTGGTCCCCCCCCCGGGAGCGCTTGGGGCTTTTTGGGGATGGGGTGGCAGCAGCTAAGGCCATTGTCGTCCCCCCCCCCAGCAGTTTTGGGGGGGTTTGGGAGGGCTGGGGCTTTTATCCTGCTCAGGCACCAGATTTGAGGTCCCATGTCCCCCCCCCAGGTGCCCCATGTCGCCTCTGGGTCCCCCCCTGTCTAACCCCCCCCCCCCCCCAGGGCTGACATTTCTCCATGTAGGTTCCCATGTGTCCCTTCCATGGGGCCCCTGTCTCTGCAGGCAACCGCATGTGTCCCCCCCATGTCCTCCCACCCCCCCAATTGGGGACCAGCATCTCTCTGGGTGTCCCCCCCCAATGTCCCCCCAGCATGTGTCCCCCATGTCCCTGTGTCCCCCCCCTCCATGGGGCCAGAGTCTCCAGGTGACCACGTGTGTCCCCCACTTGTGTGTCCCTCCCCTGAGGGAGGGCATCTCTGGGTGTCTGTGTTTTGTGTCCCCCCTTCCCTTGTCCACAGCTTCCCCCACCCTGTCAGAAAGGGGGGTGTCCCCTGTCGTCCCCCCCCCCCAGCTGGACAGGGCAGGGCTGAGCCTGTGTGTGGGGACCCCCCAGTGGGGATGGGACCCCCACAACCTGCCCTGAGGAGCAGTTCCCCCTTCATTACCCTGTATTGGGGGAGGTGACACCCCCATGTTACCCTGGGGGGGGTGATTTGGGTAGGGGGCACAGGTTGGAATCCACCTCTGTTAAGGGGGGGGACACACAGAGAGACCCCCCCACCCCCCTGCAAGGCTTTGCACCGGCTCTGAACGGGAAACTGAGGCACAGTTTGGCAGCCCCCCCTCCCCCCCCCCATTGTGTAGATGTGGGGCTGAGGGGTAACCCAGGCATCCTGTGGGCACCCACCCAACCCCAGCGGGCCCCCCCTCGCCCCCCCAACAGGTCTCCTGACGTTCGGTCAAGTGCCTTACCCGCTGCCCGGCCCCCTGGGCCCTGCTCACGGCTCCATTACCGCACCGCTCTGTGCCAAACCCCCCCAGCACCGGGTGGGGAGGGGGGGGGGACACATACACAGGGACACCCCCCTCGGCCCTCCTCTGCCTTCCCCCCCAATGCCTGGGTTGTTCCTCCCACATCGCCCCCCCTTGCTGCGCCTCAGTTCTCCCCTTTCCACTGTGTGATGAGTTGCACCGGGTCGCAGCCCTGCAGGGGTGCCCCCCCCTCTCTTTAACTGGGGGGGGGGGGTCCCTTCCTCACTGGTGGGGTCCCCTTTTCACTGGGGGGGGGGGGGTCAGGCTTATTTTTCCCCCTTTCCTCCCCCTTCTTTCTGTTTTTCCCACCCAGAAGA